>NW_024870475.1:175408-304463 GCF_013358625.1 Macadamia integrifolia
AAACTAAACTCTATTCTACTCCACTACTTTTGGCTTGAATGACATGGTGGAGCAAACACCAGACACCCAAGTTACTATGTAGCTTCGCTTTTTACATATGTCCACAAAGGCAGTGATGCTAGAGTTACTTCAGAAGTTTCTTCCCAAGGAATTTCGATCAAGACACCACGCTTCCTGAGGCGCAATGCCCTGTCTAGTTCCAAGGGAATCAACTCTTATTCTTCTTTATACCAGATTTCACATTTCATTTAAAATTGTGCATTTGTCAACCCATGCCAAATTAAAAAGAAGGTCTCAACTCCAAATCAAAAGTACAAGGAACCCACAGAGTTACATATGGTCCATCACCATAAAACAGGGGTCTCTTATTTTTCAAAAGAAAGTCCCATCTCAAGACACATGCTTGTTTCTTTCTTCTCAACAGGGTTTTTATACGTTCAAAATGGGTACCTTAGTCAAAACTTTTATTTTCATACATCAAGCAACCGAATGGTATGATCATTAGCCAAAAGCCAAAGTAGGACTTCATCCTTAGCAAGCTCAATAAAAAACAAAAAGAAAAACAAATAAAACAAAGTCGAAAAAAAATAGAAACTGGTTTCCCTAAAAACAAAAAGAAAAACAAATAAAACAAAGTGGAAAAAAAGCAGAAACTGGTTTCCCTCCCCCACACTTAAGTCATGCAATGTCCTCAATGCATGGAAAGAATTAAAAACAAAGACAATGCAAGGGGGTCATACCTGATTAAAAGTTAGTCATCAGTGTAAAGAGGTCTATGGAGATCCATGACCTTTTCACTATTAGTAGTAGGAAACTCGATGAACGGTTTCAAACGCTAACCATTAACCTTCGAAATTACCCCTGTTCCTGGATTCAAAATCTCCACAGCCCCATGGGGATATACATTATGAACAATAAATGGGCCATCCCATCAGGATCTAAGCTTACGAGGAAAAAGATGCAATCGAGAGTTGTACAATAAGACCTTATCACCAATTGCAAATGATTTGCGCAGAATGTGCTTATCATGGAAAGCTTTCGTCTTTTCCTTGTAAATCCTAGAACTTTCATAGGCATCATTCCTAAGTTCTTCCAACTCAGATAGTTGGAGCCTACGGTGAATTCCCGCATCAGACAAATCAAAGTTGAGCTTCTTGATGGCCCAAAAGGCCTTATGCTCCAACTCAACTGGTAAGTGACAAGCTTTCCCATACACCAAACGATAGGGAGACTGACCAAGGTCGGTCTTGAATACAGTCCGATGGGCCCACAAGGCATCAATGAGCCTAAGGGACCAATCCTTACAGTTGGGATTAACAGTTTTCTCCAAGATTTGTTTGATCTGCCTATTAGACACCTCCACTTGGCCACTAGTTTGGGGGTGATAAGGGGTAGATAACTTATGGGTGATCCCATACTTTTTCATTAGGGCCTCAAAAGGTCGATTACAAAAATGAGTACCCCTATCACTAATTATTGCACGTGGTGCACCAAAGCGGGAAAAAATGTTCTCTTTGAGAAATTGGACCACACTTTGTGGTCATTAGATTTACAAGGTATGGCCTCTATCCATTTAGAAACATAATCAACGGTCAAAAGTATGTACAAATTCCCAGAGGAATTAGGGAATGGTCCCATAAAATCGATGCCCCATACATCAAAGATCTCAACTACCAAAATAGGGTTGAGGGGCATCATGTTCCTTTTATTGATACGGCCAAAAGACTGGCAGGCAGGGCAAGCCTTGCAAAAATCAAAAGCATCTCTAAAAAGAGTGGGCCAATAAAATCCGCATTGGAGAACCTTTGCGGCAGTCTTCTTAGGTCCAAAGTGTCCACCACATGCATGATCATGACAAAAAGAGAGAATGGGATGTTGCTCATGATCAGGAACACATCGTCGGATAATCTGATCTGGACATATCTTAAACAAATAAGGATCATCCCAGAAAAAGTGCTTAACTTGGGAATGAAACCTATACTTATCTTGGGTGGACCAGTGATCCGGAGTCACACCTGAAACTAAGAAGTTGACAATGTCAGCAAACCATGGTTCACTGGACATTGCAAATAATTGTTCATCTGGAAAGTTCTCGTTGACTGGAGAATCAACAGTCAAGGAATTGGGAAGCCGGGATAAATGGTCTGCAACTAGGTTTTCAACTCCTTTCTTATCCCTAATTTCTAAATCAAACTCTTGCAAAAGTAAAACCCACCTAATGAGACGGGCTTTGGCATCCTTCTTCTGAACTAGGTATCTGAGAGCAGAATGATCAGTATACACCACCACATGTGAACTAACTAAGTAAGACCAAAACTTTTCTAATGCAAACACAACAGCTAAAAATTCTTTTTCGGTGGTTGTATAATTGAGTTGTGCATCATTTAAGGTCCTACTAGCATAGTAAATGATAGTGGGCAACTTATTAATCCTTTGACCTAAAACTGCTCCTATGGCAAAATCCAAAGCATCACACATCAGTTCAAAAGGTTCAGTCCAAACAGGTGGTTGAACAATGGGTGCATTGGTCAAATCCTTCTTAAGTTACTTGAAGGATTCTAGGCACTCTTTGGAAAACTCAAAAGTCTGATCTTTGACAAGTAATAAAGTGAGAGGTCGGGCAAACTGACTAAAGTTCTTAATAAACCTTCTATAGAAGCCTGCATGCCCTAGAAAAGACCGGACATCCTTAACAGATTGAGGAGGTGGTAAATTATCAATTAAATCCACTTTTTCTCTATCTACCTTAATTCCCTCCTTGGATATTACATGGCCTAAAACAATACCAGATTTAACCATAAAATGGCATTTCTCCCAATTCAAAACCAAATTCTTAGATATGCACCTTTTCAAAACTAGGGAAAGATGATGAAGACATTCAGAATAGGAATTCCCATGAATTGAAAAGTCATCCATAAATACTTCTAAGATTTTTTCGACCATGTCAGAAAAAATGCTCATCATGCATCGTTGGAACGTAGCAGGGGCATTGCAAAGCCCAAAGGGCATACGCCTGTAAGCAAATGTTCCATATGGGCATGTAAAAGTGGTCTTATGTTGCTCCTCTAAAGCAATTGGGATTTGGTTATAGCTGGAATATCCATCAAGAAAGCAATAGTATTCATGTCCAGCTAACCTCTCTAACATCTGGTCAATGATTGGCAATGGGAAGTGGTCCTTCTAGATTGCCGCATTAAGTTTCCTGTAGTCTATGCCCACACGCCATCCTGTTTGGACACGGGTAGGGATCAACTCATTATTGGCATTAGGAACTACAGTCACACCAGACTTCTTAGGCACTACGTGAACTGGGCTTACCCATTGGCTGTCAGAAATAGGATAAATTATTCCATGATCCAAGCACTTTAGGATCTCTTTCTTAATGGCTTCCATCATCACTGGGTTGGCTCTTCTTTGGGGTTCCGTGGATGGTTTGGAATCCTCCATAAGATGTATATGATGTTGCACAATGGAAGGGCTTATACCTTTGATATCAGCCATGGTCCAACCTAGGGCTTCCTTATTATCTTTTAACACTTTAAGTAACTCCTCTTCCTGGTTAGAAGTCAAATTTGAAAAAATTATTATAGGAAGAGTCTGGTCAGGCCCTAGGAAAGCATATCTCAAATTAGATGGCAACTCCTTAAGATCTAGCTTAGGGGGCTCAACTATGAAAGGTTTGGGAATGGAATTGGAAAAGGGTCCTAAGGGCTCCACAAGTGTGTGAAGACTCAAGACTTCAGAAAAGAAATTTTCACTATCATCATCCAACTCATCCATACACTCTTGGAATTCTGAATCAAAATCAATATCAAAGTTGGTAACTAAATCATCAGAAAAATCCAGAAAGTCCTCAAGCATATTGATCTCTTCTTCCATATGTGGTTGCTTGCCAATCCTAAACATGTTAAACTCAACAGTTTGGTTACCGAAAGATAATCTTAGGAAACCATTCCGGCAATTGATTAATGCATTACTGGTAGCCAAGAATGGTCTTCCTAGAATTATTGGGATCTCATCCTTGGTTGAGAAGGGCTTAGTATCTCACACAATGAAATCAACAGGGAAAATAAATTCCCCCACCTTTAGTAAGACATCCTCAACCATCCCTTTAGGAATCTTAACAGACCTATCTGCCAACTGAAGAGTAGTTCCAGTGGCTTTCAATTCTCCCAATCCTAGTTGCTTGTACACATGGTAAGGTAAAAGATTCACACTTGCGCCAAGGTCAAGTAAAGCATGCTCAATATAGGTGTTGCCTATGACACAAGATATGATAGGGCTCCCTGGATCCTTATACTTGGCTGCTATAGGCTGAGTAATTATGGAACTAATGTTACCTGCCAAGAACACCTTTTTGGGCACACTAGTGATACGTTTGTGAGTACACAAATCTTTCAGTACCTTTGCATAGGCGGGGATCTGGGATATGGCATCCAAAAGAGGGATGTTTACTTCTACCTTTTTGAAGACTTCTAAAATTTTATCCATGGAAGCAGTCTTCTTTTTGTTTACCAAGCGATTAGGAAATGGGACAGGATGAACATAAGGACTGTTAGGGATTTGCCCCTGTTCAGAAGAATCATTTTTGGTTTCCTCAACCAAATCATCTTTAGTTTCAGAAAAATCTTTAGGTTCATCAGACGAACCTGGAACAAGAGGCACATTTGTGTCCTCAACTGAAGAAGAGTTAACAGGAGTAATAGATGGGGAAGATTTAGGAACGCTTTGTAGGTACTCTCTACCACTCCTAAGGGCATAAATAACATTGCATTGGTTAGAGGGCCCTTGTTGAGTCTGACCTTGTACTATATTCAGTGGTGCATTAGTTGGTCCTTGTAAACCAACAGGCTGATGATGCCTAGGGTTAGGCTCTGGTTGACTGGGTAAAGTTCCCTTCTCCCTCTCACGCATAATTGAGACAACTTGGGTAAGTTCTCTAGTAAGATTTTGATGGCTTGTCATGAGGAGGGCCATATTTTTTTCCAAGTCACTAATTCTACTTGCCTCTCCAGTGTTGGTAAACCCAGGGGGTTGCTGATAAGATGATAGGAGAGGGGCCCTAGGAAAACTCGCCTGAGGTCCTACATTTGACCTTGGAAAAGTATTTTAAGAAAAAAATTGTTGTGCAAAGGGAGGCCTTTGGGGTCCAGGTTGACCTTGATTATAGAAATTGGAAGGTCCTGCTTGGTTGCCCTGATTCTAAGAGAAATTTGGGTGATTTCTCCATCCTGGATTGTAGGTGTTACTATATGGATTATTCTGGTATAAGGCATTAACACTATCATTAGAAGTGCCCCCAGAGGTGTTGGGCCATTCTTCTATGACATGTCCAGGGGACTGGCACCAAGCACAAATCTTAACCAAATTGACTGATGATGGCTCTCTAGGAACAATAGCCTCAATCCTCTTGATTAGGCTATCCAAATGGGCTTCTTTGGCTACTATCCCATCCACAAAATATCCTTTTCCTCCTATGGTTTTTTCACTCTCTTGGGTTGATTCCCACTCACGGGTTTTGTCAGCTAAGTCAAGTAAAAATTCCCATGCCTTTCCTTCATCTGTAAAGGATGTGAATCCCTCAGGGCACATAGACTCTATCATTTGTTTAGTTGGGTAATGAATACCCTCATAAATTATTTGACATAAATTCCATAGGTCTAGGCCATGGTGAGGGCATTCTTGGAGTAGATTATTGAATCTCTCCATAAGTTTGAAAAATGACTCACTAGACTTTTGCCTAAACTGAAGGATATCACTTCTACGCTTATTGGTCTTATGAGTTGGGAAAAACTTCTTAAGGAAGACAACTGTGAACTGTTCCCATGAGATTATGGAATTTGTGGGTAATACATACAACCACTTCTTAGCTTGGTCTTTCATTGTAAAAGTGATAAACCTAAGCTTAACAGCATCATCAGAAAGTTGTTGGATCTTAATTAAAACACATACCTCTTCAAATTCCCTTAGAAATAGGTATGCATCCTCAGAGGTCAACCCATGGAAGTGGGGCAACATAGTGATGTATTGAGATTTGAGTTCAAAATTATTGCCCTGGGCTTGTGGTAGAACCATACAGGAAGGTTGGGCTGTTCTAGCAGGGTAGAACCTATCTTTCAGAGATTTAGGTGAAGGGTTTTGCTGTTGGTCTCCCATATTGAAGGGTTTTAAAGAGAGCAAACGTATAGGGTCACTACTTCTTGGATCTCTTCTTTCTAACCGATTCTTAGTATTACGTACCCACTTAACACTCATGCAACAGAAAAACTTCCCACAACTAAAGTAAGACAAGCACAAAAGAATGGATAGCAAAACTTTTTGATGATTTTTTTGATTTTTTTAAAATTTTTTTTTGATTTTTTTTTTGATTTTTTATTTTTTTGCTTTTTGGGAGCTTACCGGCAGGGATCCGGGGTTGCTCAGGTCAATTCCTGAGGTACTGCTACAGGGCGAAACCTGTCTTTATCATACTGTGAGGCATGGCGACCTCCACTGATACAACTATTATTGCAAGTTGTTCTTCTCAGGAATTCAATAAAAGAAAAGGAAAAATATAAAACAAAGCAAACAAAGCACTCCGATTTACCAAAAGAAAGTGAAAAATAACATGGAACTGTCTCCCCGGCAATGGCGCCAAAAACTTGTTTGAGATTTAAAATGTAACCGCAAGCGTACGGATCAGTGTAGCTACGGGTCGAACACAGGGAGAGCAGCCACTTTATTTTTTTATTTCTTTTAATAATGCGAAAGTGAACCGATTAATGATTGTGATCTAATTCTAATTACTGTCCTAAACATATGTATTTAAAATAACGTCCTAACCATTCGTCATCTAAGAATTTAAAGACCCAAGCCACGCAATTAAAATTAAATAAATAAATAACTAAAAATAAACAACCCACGCAATTTAAAAAAAAATAATAATAAATAAACGAAAAAAATGCTGAAATAAAAATAAAGTAAAAGAAAGGGGATAAAGCTAGAGAGAGACTCACAAGTAGGTTTCTCTACTTAGCCCGAGGGATGCATCATAATATGAGCTTCCCTACTTGACCAGAGACTCACTCTTACAAGGGTTACTCTACTTGGCTTTAGGGAAAGGGAGACAATTAAAATAAAAGCAATAAATTGATGGTTCTATGGCTAGGAGGGGCAAAGCCAACACATACACTAGCCATGAACCTTGGGGGAAAGGGATAGCAATAATGTAACGACTGAAATAAAAATCCTAAATTAAGAAAGAAAGGGTAGTCAGAAGAGGGAATGAGAGGGAGGAGAGAAGACTACTGAAGGAGCCTACTTACTTGAATCAATGCTTGAACTTGAAAAAAAATTGCTCCACGGCTCGTGATCTTGTCACCTAGATCTAAGCCTAGAACTATAACTTAAAAAATTACAACTCAATTGCATAAATCATAAACATAAAAGGACTGAATAAAAATAAAAGAGTGCTTGCATTAATTGAAATAAAAAAAAACTATTACAAAAGTGATTAAAGAAAAGATAAAGAAGAACTAAAACTAAAGAGAGAGCAAGAGAAAGAGAGAGCAACTAAAAAAAACTAGAAGAAGAATGAATTGTCTCCCCTCCTCTTACATGAGTTGTATTTATAGGGAATGGGGAGGTAGGGTAACAATTTTCTCTTTCCTAAAAGAGAGAAACCCACAATTGATTGTGAGATCTTTTGAGACCAAAAGTGCTAAGGTGGAGGAGAGAGAAGAGAGAAATAAATTCCCCATAATTTTTTTTCTTATTTTCTTTCCTTTCTTTTTCTAATTTATTTTTCTTCTTTTTCTCTCTCCTAGGGACGATTTTCTTCTTCTTTGTGTGATTTGGACAATATTTTGGTGATGATGTGGAGGAGAGAGAAGATTTGGACAATCTTTGGTTCTCCCTTTTTTTTCTTTCCTTTTTTTTTTCTTCTCTTCTTGCTTCCACGATTTTGCTTTCCTTTTTTTTTTCTTTTTCTTCTCTTCTTGCTTCCACGATTTTGCTTGCTTCTAATTTGATGTGGAAATCTCCTCCATGCCCTTAGTGCTTTAAGTGAGTGAAAAGCAGGAAATCTTCAACAAATTCTCTAAAAAAAACAACCATGAGATTCGAACTTGAGACCTCTTGGTGAGCAAGAGAATTTTGTACACCATAGCTCACCAACTAAGCTAGGTAGTTGTTGTTACCAAAAACAAATCTTTAATCACTTAAGGATGTGGTCCATCGATCCTTGTTGGCATTTGGAGTATTCCTTGTACCTCTGGGACAATTGCAAACGGGCTGGTTCTGCATCTCGGTTCAGTTCTGATCCATTATTCTTTTTCTGACCCGAAAAGAATAATCATTTGTACCGGTGACCAAACGAATGTGTACTTTTAATTGAACACGTCCATCTTGCTCAGAATTTCGTCCTCTTCGCAACTATGAAAAGAAATAGGACCTCTTTACGTGTAAAATTGAAGATATAGTGCCCGATAGTCCTTAAGGCCTTGAAAATATAAAACCTACAAAAAGAGAGTAAAACCCAAGGTAGCTCCATTCTAAATATGTAAAATACATGTTTTACTACCCTAGATTTCACACATAAATATGCTCATCACCAGGTTAATGACACTGGGCCACCTAGGGTCGGATAAATGATATAAAGCCACTTGGGGCCGGGTGTGAGGGTAGCGGTCAGAGATGCCTCCGCCCTCTTATGAAAAGGGCTTGGTGTTGATTCCGTCCTCACTCTCCTCTCTCTCTCTCTCTCTTTTGTGAGGGGAGAGGTCGTGTCGTGTGTGCTTTACTTGTGGGCCTCACACCACTATATCGCTGCTCAGGGATACGTGGAGGCCTATTTCACAGGAGTATAAAGTCCATCATTTGAGATGAGGGTTTGATAATGGTCCAATACGGGGATCGAGATCATACAAAATGGGGTTTGGAGTCACCACCTAGGGTTACGGGCCTAAGACCCAGGGGTGGGCCCGATTCCTGAGAAAGGGGCCCAAAATTTGGTCTGGTCAGAGGTTTAGGGTAAGTTTCAGGTTACAGAATTGGGAAGGTGTTAGACACCCAATCTACCTAGTTTGACCGGTCTTCCTACTAGATGCTTAAGAACGAACATTTTCCACAATTATTACTATTCCACATGCACGGCTAAGTTATCACACATATATACATTGACTGAACTTAAACTACTATATACATTAAAATAAGGGTTATTAGATATCTACATTATGCTTAAATGATGAGAGAGATTATACCTGAATTTGACCCCTGTTTCGGGTCAAGAGGGGTGGGCCCTTGATTGGTACTGGCTCGGACCATCTTTCGTGTTCTCTCAGGTTAAGGGAAGATGGTCTTGACCTCCAAATTCCTTTCTTGAGAGATGCTAATTGTGATGGTATTCGGATAGCATTCTGGCTAGGAATGGTTACTTTTGGATTTGGATTCGGACAGAGCTTCGACTAGGAGAGGTTATTTTCGAATTTAGATTCGGACAGAGCTTCCGTTAGGGAAGGCTATTTTTGGGCTTGGGATGAGGTGGCACTTCGGTAGAGCTTCCATTGAGGATAGGATAAGGGAGGGCTAGAGGTGACACTTTGGTAGAGCTTCCGCTGGGAATGGCTATTTTTGAAAAGATTCCAGGGACACTCAGACAAGGGTTCAACTAGGAATGACTATTTCTGAAAAGAAATGGGCTGACCTAAAAATGGATTAAAGAACTCCAAAGTCCCAAAGAACACTTTGAAGATCTTAACAGAGTTTCAGATCTTAAAAAAGATCTCCTCGTAGACCCGAAGAACCTCCAAGGTGGGTGTTTCTATCTCAGGAATGCTTAAGAACGCTTAAGAATGCTCAAGAACACTCAAGAATACTCAAGAACACTCAAGAGAGGTGGCTCAAGAACATGATATTTTGGCTAAAAATTGGATATAACTAAGAACTTGGATTGAAGATCTTCAAGATCCCGAAGAACACTTCGAAGAGTTTTCAGATCTTGACGAAGATCACTCCGAAGATCAGAAGAAAATTAAGAGGGGAAGGGGAGGAAAATTTCACTATGAAAGAGTGAAGGGGGATTTTGGTGTATGAAATCCAAAGGAGGGGGTATTTATAGTCTTTTCCGGCCAATAGGAGAGGGGGAACCTCTTTATCCAATGGATGAAAGGGGGGGTCTTGCCTAAAGTGAGGGGGTAGGGCTTTTGTCCCTTGGGTAAAGAGGGGTTTAAAGGCAAAATGGGTGGGGAGGGCTTTTGTCCATTAGGTAAAGAGGGGTGTTTTTTGGGAGAAAGAGATACTAGCAAAAAAGGGGTTTTTTGGCTTTAAGTGGGTGAAGGGGGAATTTCTTCACCCATCAGGTTAGGGGAATGCCAATCCCGGCTGTTAACGGTGGCGTGCGGGACCCGACCGAAGTGCCCGAGGTATGGTTAGTTTTAGTTAGGTAATGTGGGTGATGTCACGGGTGCGCGATGGATAACACGTGGGTAATCGCCGAGGGGGTGCAGGCATGGGCACCAGGCATGTGCATGCATGGGTAGCAGGCGTGTGCATGCATGGGAAGGCCTACTGGCCAGCATGCATGCAGTCGGGCAGGGTAGGTGTGCAATAATAGGGGAGGCAAGGCATGGCTGCAAGGCTGCAAGCCTGTGCCGGTGGGGGCACAGGCCAGCAGGCCATGGGCAGCAAGGGCATGGCAGCAAGGCTGTAGGCCTATGCCTGCAGGGGCACAGGCTAGTGCCACGGGGGTGCTAGTCTGTGCTTGCAGGGGCACTGGTCTATGCCCGTGGGGCACAAGCTAGCAGGCCATGGGCAGCATAGGTTGTGGGCGTGGTTGTGGGGCTTGGCATAGTCGTGTGGCTGTGTATGGCAGGGGTTGTGCATGGCAGGGGGTTGTGCATAGTAGGGGTCTATGCATGGTAGGGGGCTGTGCATGGCTACGTGCATGTGCTGCAGCCATAGGCAGCAAGCACGTGCGCGGGCTGGCCTATTGGCTAGTGCACTAGGTTTCTTCAGTGACGATTATGGGAGATCCGCTGGTCCAATTTTGGCGTATCATATTCGTTGGAATCGTATTTCCGAGCACTATCCATCTATACGGTCATCTTGACTGGATTCCTTCGTATATAAAAGCCAAAATTGAACCCCTTCTCTCCCGTGTGGGGGTTTCCAGGGTTTTAGGTCTAGGAGTGTTTTTGGGTTATCTGGGTAGGTAGGGGATAAATTTTAGGGTGTTTGTGATAGGTAGGAGAATTTTGCAGGTTTTTAGCGGGACTGTCCATGTACATGGCATATGTGTAGGAAGGCATGATTTTTCAGGGATGATTGTGGGAGATCCATCGGTCCAATTTTGACGTATCATATATCGTCAAAATTGTGTTTTTGATCACTATTCATCTATATGATCATTTTGACTAGATTCTTTCATATATAAAAAGTCAAAATTAGACCTTCCTCTCTCTTGCATAGGGATTTCTAGGGTTTTGGGTAGGGGAATGTTTCCATCAGCATCTTTGTTGGTCGAAAGCCAGAAGTCACGTCCAAGATCCATATTTCATCATAGGCGGAGGAGGGTGACAAAATTGGGTGTCTATAGAATGCCCCTCTTTGGCCGAGGCCTGTGCCAATGGTCGAAGGACAAAGAAAAGAACGACCACATTTTGTCACCCGAAGCATGTACTGCCGTCATCTTGCTCAGTTATGACAGAGTTGAAAAATGCAACAAATAATAACTCCTAATTACTTTGAAGTATAGGACTTTACCTAGGCCTGCCAATTGTGGAAAGGAATTCGCTGCTCTTCCAATCTTGCAAAAAAGGTTAGTACATTGATCCTCGATTTTTCTTACCTGGGCATCACATATGCTAGTTCATAGAATTTTGGTCTCCAGGTTGGTTCTTTTGAACCAATCTGGACTATTTGGGACCGGTGGTTACAAGAAAGGAATTTGTTGCTCTTGTAACAAGTAAAACAAATGATTCTTTGATTTTCCTTCGCTGGGCTTCACATGTGCTACTTCAGGGAATTTTGCTCTCTAGGTTGGTTCTTTCAAACCAATCTGGACCATATGGTCTTCCAGGTAGGTTTTTTTGAACTGAGCTAGGCTAGCTAGTATTCCATGTGGGTTCTCTTGAACCGGGTTGGGCTCTGGTTTTGTCAATTACAAGAAAGAAATTCGCCGCTCTTTCAACCCTATCAAGACATTAATAACTGATTCTTGATTTTTGACCTTTGATCTGGAATTTTGTTCATTGATTTGGATTTGAAATTTGGTTTGAATTTTGATGCTTGATTTGGAATCTTTTGATTCTTGCTTTTGATTTAAAACTTGATTTGGAATCTTTTGATGCTTGATTTTGATTTGAAACTTGAATTTGGACTTTTGAATTGGAATCTCAATTTTATTTTTTTTTTAGAAAAATATTTTTCTTTTTTTTTTTTTTTAGAAAAAGAATTTTTTCTCCAACATGGTCCCCCTCCCTTGTTCATTCTTCATTCTAACTTTTCTGAGTGAAGTGAGTTCCTAGAGTCCTCTGGTTTTTCTTGAAGTTTTCCTTCTTGTTCTTGAAGTTTCTTCATTTTATTCTTGGAGTTCTTCATTTTTCCCTTGAAGTTCTTGAAGATCTTCATCTTGTTCTTGATGTTCTTGAAGATCTTCATCTTGTTCTTGAAGTTCTTGAAGATCTTCATCTTGTTCCTGAGGGAAGAGTCATTTGGAGAATTTTATATTTTCATGGGCTTTGGTGTAAATTGGGAAATTTTTTGGGGATTTTTGTAGTTTTGGAAATTTTTTGGGGCTTCTTGCAATTCTAAAAAGTTTCTAGGGCTTTATGAAATTTTGAAAAATATGGTTGAAAAGAGGAAGAGGAAGACCTTGGGAGAGGTCAAGCTCGAGAGTTGCAGCAGCCCTTCTCATAGGGATGAGGGCTTGGCCGACTGGTATTCTGGGCAAATACTACACAATAGCCAGAACCACATCTGTAACTCCATATGGGGCTCTTAAGTAAGTCTTTACATTGTGTTCATTTATTTTGATTATCCTTTATTTTTGTCTTGTTTCTCTCTTTTTAGTGTTTTTGCTTTTTGTTGTTTTTTTTTCTTTTATGCATTCTTTATTTATTTTTTATGCATCCTTTACGTCTATTAGCAAAAGGGGTAGGAACCACCTACCTTGACTTCATATGGCCACCCGAACATAGTTTAATCATGGCATAGAATGCTCCCTTATAGGGTGAAGGAGACTGTTGATGCATCCTACCTGTGTCGGCTTACTACTGTAGAGACCCGGAAGTTCAATCTGGCACTAGTGGGGGCCTTGATGGAGTGGTGGTGGCCGAGTACTCATTCTTTCCATCTTCCTGTTGGCGTTATGACCATCACGCCCCTATGCTTCTATGCCTTAATAGGCATTCCATTTGGGGGCAGATCCATGACCCTACCTATAGGATTTCCGATTGCCAGGGTGTTTGCAGATTTGATTGGTATCACTATTAAAGCCGGTCAGACATGCATCTGCCTAGGGGAGATTAGTGCCTAATGGTGGAAAGTTGGCCTGGGGAAGAATCCCGACAATATGTCTCAGATAGCACATTCCTTCCTACTATTTGCCGTGGGTTAGTGCCTCTTCAGTGACCTCTGAGAGGGAGTAGATATCCTCTTGGTGTACTTCCTCAGAGATCTTCGCACAGTAGATTCCTGGGACTGTGGCAGGGCCGCCTATGTATATCTCCTATGGTCCCTGGACCTGCTGTCTTATGGAGATAAGGGCCTCAAGGGGGCAGGCTATATTATCCAAGTAACTTTCCTTCTTATATCTATTTCCTTTCAGTCATTTGATCTGGACTTTCATACTTTGATTTCTTCAAACAGCCCTGGTGTTTTAACTGTGGGATCCTGAGATATTCTTCTTCCCCCTAGCCACAAAGTGGGGAGATAACTAGGTGTTCCGAGCCTGACACCATCCTCTGGGGACCACTGCTCATTCTCTTTTGAATGATCTTTCCGAGGTATGCCATGTCTGACACTGAAACTCCTTTTTCTTTATGCTTGTTCTTTACTTTTCCTTGGTTTTGCAGGTTACTTGGAGCCCATTCCATGACATCATATTTTTGGATCTTGAAAGATTCACCTTGGTTAAGCACTTATCCGAGCACCGAGTCCTTTTTCGGGGTATGTAGGCCACACCTTGTATTTGGGAGAGAGAGTAGTACCTCAGTGGTCAGATATTGATCCACGTCCTTCTCCCGGTCTTCCTCCACCCAATATGCACTGCCCAGAGATCATCCCATTAGATGAGATGAGGCTTTTGGCTGCCGAATATGGGAGGATTCTTTTCTGGATCCGGATAGGGACTACGGAGGCTTCCTGGAGGAGGAGATGGTGTGCACCCCTCTCGTCCTAATGGTCTAGTGTTATGTTGCCCTTTCTTGAGTATTTCCTATAGATTCTTTCTTGTTTTGGTCTGAGCTGATGTTCTTTCAGGGGAGAGTGAGACATGAAGATGCTTCTGCTGTTCAGTCTCATGCCAGTGCTACCGACCCTTCACAAGCAGGGCCCTCTACCAGTGTCGGTGGGTCTCTCAAGGTTGCTAACATCCCCTTTCGTGGCTTCCCTACCCAAACCTATCCCAACGCAACCAACCCCAGTCTCCCTCAGCTTCCGGAGCTGAGAATGGATGTAGATGCTTCCTTTGGCCTGCCTATTCCTCAGAATTCTGTGAGTATCTAATCATCTTCCAATTGACTCTTAATTTCTCCTGGCTGATATGCTCTTTCTCATTAGGAGGATGCATTATGGCCTATGTGAGGTGATAGTTGCAAGGATCGAGAGATTACACGGTAGGGTGCACTGATTTAGGACCTGACCCAGAGGCTGGAGCAGGCTGGACTAGCATCTGTGGTTTCCCCAATGCTTTATAAGGATGGTTCAGAGTACTGTTCAGATTATGGCTTCTAACCCATAGGAATTTGTTCCTGTATTTCCTATAAACACAGACACATATATTTTTTCTTTTTCTTCTTCCCTCCCCTTGTTTGTTCATCTTTTATTTTAGTATCTTAAGAATGAAAACTTACCTTTGGTACAAATCTTTTATTTCTTCTTCTTTTTTTTTTTTTTGATTGTTTGCAATGTTCAGGCATAATCAATTCCATAACTCAAGTCATAATTTAGAATAATCGGGATGATACGAAAATCTAAATGCTTCTTCATTCTATTACCAAGTGAATAACATGCAAAAAGGGGGTCAATTTCCCTACCACAGATAGGATAGGTGAATAACAAGGTGGGGAGACAATTCTTGAGGTGGGTAGTTCATTAACTCTTCTGGGTCTGTCTCTAGCCCATATTGTCGGCTGATGTACATAGGTAAATAAAAGGATGTGTGAGTCAATCCCATTAACCTGACATAATTGTAGCTAGGGGTCTTCATCAAAAAATCTTCTTATGGCTTCCCTGGGTGCCTCCATGTGATATCTTGCACAGTTTTTTCCTACAGTTACTTCTCCCAATCGGTGATATAGTCGAATTATGGAATTTCCCTCTTATCCCGATAGCAAAAAACTCTGGGAGGGCTTCCCCTTAATATCTTGGTGAGCTTCAATTTCTCGAGGAGCCAAATCTAAAAAATAATGGGACTCCCCTGATAATGATCTAGTCCAAATCTATGGCCATAGCTCATGTCATCAAATCCCTTGAATGTTTCTACAAGAATCGTAGGGACGATGTCACCTCCCTTCTTCAACTATTTTACTACCTCAATTAGAACAAACAGTGCACCACGCCTGAGAGTGCAGAGAATATAACGAGCTATCATGCAAAGTAAATAAGCATCTTGGGATCTCTGCTGATGGATTCCTCCCATTGGTAGATATTGGATGAAGATCTGAGCCACCTTTAGAATGTCAATCTTCCTATACCTGAAAAATTGCTTCATCACTTCTTCTTTCCATCCGAAGAAATCCTGAATTTCGTCTAAGTAATCTTTCTTCAAAGAGGGTTGGAACAAACTGCCTTTGAGTGGAGATAACATATAAACCCAGAATTCTTTAAGAGATGGGCAAATCTCTACCAATCCAAGCTAGAAGACATATAGGTTGGCATCCCAGTGTTAAGGCACCAGCTGGAGTAGTTGGTGATTCCGACCCAGAAATGGCACATTCATGGATTCCAGCAATTCTGGTGCCCACATATTTATGTCTAAGGTCCATCTCCTCAATGTCTCATCCAACGAGCCCATGAGTTTCCCTAAAACCAATATAAACAACAAGATATGATGTTTTATCAAAGCATTACTCATTGGCTAATGATTCAAACAAGCCTTTACCACTATTGCATCAAGCTCTCTTTTTTTTTTTTTACTTTCACTGACCAAAGGTGGAGAACAAACTAGCCTTGATAAACTGGTGTTGGGTGGCAATTTTCTTTTAGGGGATAGAATCCTGGATAAGAATGGATGGACTATAGGTGAATGACAGATACCTAATGGCCTAATATGCCAAATGGCGATTCTTGGGGGATAGAATCCAGGATAAGAAGTGACGGATCAATGGGTAGATGACAGATACCTAATGGCCTTTCATGCCAAATGGTGATTCTTAGGGGACACATACTATGATGATTTTTTAAGATACTTTGATTATTAATCAAGGAACCAATTTATTGCCTTTATATGGTTGAGAAAGCACTTGCACATGTCAAGTTGCCTACATATCCCTTGAAAGGAATCAGGTCTGACATAGTTCAGGTTCTTCACCCTTTCAAACATAATATCTCTTGAGTTGATCCATGTTGACCAGTTCAAGTATTTCTTCACCATTATGGTCTATGAGTTTCACAGTTTTGCCTGGTAGAATTTCTTTGACAGTGAATGGGCCACTCCAATTAGGCCTAAATTTTCCTCTTGGTTCATGAATTGGGGCTCTTTGTTCTCGAAGAACAAGTTCGCCCATCTCTGTGTGACGGGGCTTCACATTCTTATTGAAGGTCTGGGCCATTCTCAATTGATATTTCTTATGATTATCCATGGCTTTTATACGCCTTTCGTCGAGAAAATTGAGCTCATCATGTTTGGACCTCACCCATTCTCCTTCCGGTAGCTGACTATCAAGGAGTACCCTCAAAGACGGTACCAGGATTTCCACGAGTAGAACTGCCTCAACATCATAAACTAAAGAGAAAGGTGTTGTCCCTGTCAAGGATCATACCAAAGTCTGGTATGCCCATAAGGCAAGGGATAACTTATTAGCCTAATCCTTGTGTGTTTTTGCCATTTTCTGTAGGATGACTTTGATGTTCTGGTTGGCTGCTTCCATTGCCCCATTGGTCTGCGGCCTATAAATGGTAAAGCGATGCCTTCTGATACCAAGCTTTGTGCAAATTTTGTCAGTTTGCTCCAGAAGTGGGATCCCTGATCTGATATCAATTCTTGAGGTACTCCATATTGCGCAATGATATTTTCTTGGATGAATTTGGGTACCTTAGTGGACATGAGGACTGAATAGGACTGGGCTTCTACCCACTTGGTGAAATAATCAATGGCTACCAAGATGAACTCGTGGCCATTGGATACTTTAGGGTTGACTTTCCCAATTATGTCGATGCCCCAAGTAGAGAATGGCCAAGCTGAATGTAGCTCAGTGGGCGGGATATATATGATGTTAGTAAATATCTGACACTTGTGGCATTTTTTGACAAAGTCCACACAATCTACTTCAATTGTGTTCTAGTAATGTTGTAGCCTGAGGATCTTCTTGGATAACATCTTGGCATTCATGTGGGGTCCATAGAGACCTTGATGAATTTCTTCCATGATAGTTGTAGCTTGTTCCTCACTGTATTCCATTATAGGACCTCTTGTATAACAGATCCTCTTGAAGAATAAACTAGGTGGCATATCTTCTTAGAAATTTATTTTCTCTATCAGTTACTTCAACTAGGTACTTCCTTTCCCTGATGAAATCCTCTATGTAAGCAAACCAAGACCGACCATCCATAGTGAGAGAGTTCACCAAATTCTGATAGATAGGTCTGCTTCTTTTTTTCTACCAAGAAGGGTCGGACCCTAGCCATGGGGTTGCATTCTACCAAAGAAGCCAAGGTTGCAAGGGCAACAGAAAACCTGTTATTATCCCTCTGGAAGTATTCGAACGAAATTTTTTCAAACTGTTCATTCACCTCTTCCAGATGCTCTTGATATGGCTTTAGCGTCTCATCTCTAGCTTTCCACTTTCCCTATGTCTTACAGATGACAATGGATGAATCACCGTAAATCGTGATCCTTTTCACCCCAATAGTTAAAGCAGTTTCGAGCCCCAAAGCACAAGCTTCATATTCGGCAATATTGTTAGCATAGGGAAAGTTAAGGCAAAATGATGAAGGAAAATAAAGGCCATGAGGAGTGACAAGCAATATTCCCGCGTCACATCCCTTTTGATTGGCCATTCCATCAAAGAATAACTGCCATTCATTAACTGTGTCTTCTTCCTCTACTATCATTATTCCTTCATCAGGGAAGGCATTATCCAAGGATCTTCCATCTTCTGTGGGGTAAGCAGCCAAATGATCGGCTATGGCCTACCCCTTGATAGATTTCTAAGTAACATAGATGATGTCAAATTTTGATAGCAAAAGCAACCAACGGGCCATCCTTCCTGTTAAGGCTGGTTTCTCGAAAAGATATTTGATGGGATCCATTTTTGAGATCAAGTTCATCAGATAGAAAACCATGTAGTGTTGCAAGCTTTTAGTTGCCCAAATCAATGCAGCACAAGTTCTTTCCAACGATGTGTATCGGGTCTCATATTCTAGAAACTTCTTACTGAGGTTATATATGGCATGCTCTACCCCTTTTTCTGTCTCCTTCTGTGCTAACAAAGGGCCATAGAGTATTCTCCAATGGATAGATACAAAAGAAGTGGTTCTCCTTCCACCAATGATGTCAATATTGGTGGGTTCATGAGGTATATCTTGATCTTATCAAAAGCTTGTTGGTATTGGTCATTCCATTCCATTGGCTGATCCTTCTTCAACAGCTTGAAAATTGGTTCATAGATTGTAGTCAACTGAGCTATAAATCTACTAATATATTGGATGTGACCCAGAAATCCTCATATTTGTTTCTCAGTCTGAGGTATGGGCATTTCTTGAATTGCCTTGATCTTGATAGAATCGACTTTAACGCCTCTTTCACTCACCAAAAAGCCTAACAAATTTCCCACTGTTGCTCTGAATACACACTTCTGAGGGTTCAACTTCAGCTGATACTACTTGATTCTCTCAAAGAAACGCCTTAGTGTGGGAATATACCCTTGTCGATCTTTGAACTTTACTATCATACCATCCACATAAACTTCCACATCTTTGTTCATCATGTTGTGCAATATGGCCATGGCTGCTCTTTGGTAAGTTCCCCCAGCATTCTTTAGTCCAAAAGGCATCACCTTGTAACAATAGGTTCCCCACGGAGTGGTGAAGGCTGTTTTCTCACGATCCTCTGGGTGCACGCTTATTTGGTTGTATCCCGAAAACCCATCCATAAATAATAATAAAGCATGCACTATCGCATTATCCACCAATACATTAATATGAGGTAATGGGAAGTCATCTTTAGGACTCACTTTGTTAAGATCTCGGAAGTCCATGCACATTCGTACCTTGCCATCTTTCTTTGGTACTGGTACAATGCTGGCCAACCATTGGGGGTATTTTACCACTTGTAGAAACCCTGCATTCCATTGCTTCACAACTTCTTCTCTGATTTTCTCACTCCATTCTGGCCGCATTGTTCAAAGCTTTTGTTTTACCATCCTTACCCCAGGGTAAGTCGGCAATTGATCTACATGATGTTGGGGTCGATACAAGGCATATCCTCGTAAGACCAAGCAAAGGCCTTGACGAATTCCTTCAGAAGATTAGTCATCTATTCTACTTCTTCGTCATCAAGGGTAGTTCCAATTTTTACCTCTCAAAGGGATTGTTTGGTTACTAGATTAATAACCCAAGTATCCTCAAGGATGGGTTGGGCTTTCTTTGGTTTGCATTGTTTTATTAGTTATTGGTATTTATTAAGATCATCATCAGAAAAAGGAGGCAAGTCATAATCATAATTAGAAACTTCATTCCTAAAAGAAGGAGTAATAGACTCGACATACAAGGACTCTAAACTCTCAAGAGGGGAGGTTGACACAAAATCATAAACAACAGACTCGACTATAGACTCGATAATTGGCATGATGTTTTTGCTAGGGGTATTCAAGCTGGTTGAGTCAATAGTATGAGAAAACATAAAGTTTTCTCCCATGCTTGTCCAGTTTAGGAGTGGTTCAATGGCTTGATGGATGAGGAGGTGGGGTAAATGGCCTTCTTCTCCTTCTGAGAAAGTTGCTACTACTTCTTCACATCTTTAACCACCTTTATGAGACTTCTTATTGCAGTTGGTTTGGCACAGTACATACAGACCATCATCCTCTGTGCTCTTCTTTGCTTTGCATACGTACTTCTTCCTCTGAAAGGACGAGGCTTGAGCTCATGCAACTCTTAGGCTCTTGGCTCTTGTAAGAGGGCGCAAATGTGGATTTTTAAGTCCATGGGAAGCTCCAGACTCCAGGTGAACCATATCTTCTTTTCCCACTCTCTTTTTAGGAGGACTCAAGGACTTGGCAATTCCTTAGATTGGATTAGTGCCATGGGGTTCCCCAAGGAGACCCATCTTCAATCATTGCAACCTCTGTAATTCCAGTAGTGCAGTTGTCTTGGTTAATTTCATTAACCAACATTTGCTGTTATTCCACTTCATGAGTCACCTAGTCGAACTCGTCTTGGAAAAACACTTCAAGCGCTGGTTGCATCTTAGCAGTGGTTTCATCAAACCATAGCTCTATATTTTCGCAAAAAGGGAAATCTTCTCCTTCTTTCACGAAGTACCCATTGAGAGCAGGGTAGTAAGTGACTATGATCTTCCTAGTCATCCTCAACACTTTCTACCCTTTGACTGTTAGGGGAGTGTATCCGAGACCATTCTTTCCTTTGATCACCACCAAACTAGGCTACTTTGGAAATCCTTGATGATATCTCCCCAGCCCCATGCCAAGAAAATATTGCATGTTCTTCATCATCTGATTTACCGGATGGGCTCCAGAGGGCTTTATTGTCACACCCCGGTCACATAGAACCGGACCGGTGACTGGGTTAACTCTGGTTAACCCAAACCTGCCAGGATCATCTGATACAGTATCCAACCACAGCATACACACAACTAAGAAAATCATTCAAGAGTTCAGCGGAAGACTTAATTTACCTGTAATTTTCTCCAATATACTTGATACCCAAATTGTAATACATAGTTAAGTACATGTGGGCCCGCAAGCATGATATTTACACAAAAAGAATACAATTTACATATCAAGTACACAAAAGGGATCGCCAAAAATTCAAAGAGTAAGCTCAGCTCGGTATCAAAACTACGGTCCCGCAGCACAGCCCTCGCATAAGCAATCCATGCCGTGCTCTAATTCCTCGGGGGCCCACCAATCCTCTTCAGGGAATTCAACTGTGGGGCCCGACCCTTGCTCTTCAGGTTGATGACCTGCAAAATCCTTTAAAAGGGGTGCACACATGGGATGAGCTCACTAGCTCAGTAAGTGAAAAGAAGGACCACACAGCAGTCCACACAACAATCACAACCATATGCACTATATGCTATGCAATTCATTTTTAATCACATCCACCTAACAACATTACTAAGTCTTTGGTTTAGTGCTACTACAACCACAGTGCGTGTATACTCCTAGTACGAGCCGCGAACTCCATCCCGCGATATGCCCATAGGGCTGTCGGAGAAGGCCCACCGTGAGTACTCAGAAAAGTAAAGTATGCTGACCACCGACTCTCAACATAAAAGTAAATGACAAAAAATAAAGGTACTGACTCCAGTAATTTAAAAACAGTACGATTGACCCTCTTAAATATACCACCGGGGTTGTCGACTGTCCTAATGACCAGCCGGGTGTATGTCTAATCGCCACAATGACCCGACAACCGTGACCACTGCTTCCCCCCAAATGGTAACCCAACACCTCAACCCCTGTTGGGAAGGGTCGTAGCACGGGGAAGATGATAATCCTACACCGCATGCTCCTATATGACATAGTACGATTGCATAGTGCCTTCGCGTTCCATTCCATGGGCCACCAATGCACTTGTTTTCAAGCCGACTACGGCATCTAGTCTATTAATGCATTATGCACAATGATGTCATCATTCATCACATAATCATATCGTCATTTGATATTGAGAAAAGAATCACAACACACATGTCATAATAATATGAGAATGGCTAAGCTACATATAATTTGCATGATGACATGGCTAGTCTAGATACAATTAAATGAATGCCAAACAAGCCTTAAAATAAGGCCAAACGTCCTCTCCCCACTTACCTGAAGTGTACAAAGACTCACGCCCGGTATGGGTGAGATCCGATGCGAGAAGCGTAAGTTTTGGTGAACCTATCATAAGTGAACGGGGTTAGCATTTTGCCACTTTGGGGTCAAACTAACCAGATTTGATGATAAAATCATATTTAGAATCCTAAAAGAAGGTTGTACGTCCATTTTGGGTCCGTTCGGATGTAGAAATCACGTTGGGAGTCTCTCGGGTGGGTCAGACAGCCCACCTGTCTTGACCCACCAGTCATGACCGGTGGTTAGGTCGACCCACCGGTCATGACCGGTGGGCAGGTCGGCCCACTGGTCAGCCCGCCGGTTGGTCCCGAGGGCCTGCTAAGACCGGTAGGCAGGTTGGCTTGCTAGTCGGCCCGTTGGTTGGCCCTGAGGGCCTGCCCTCTCAGGCGAGCCATTTGGCCCATCGATCTTGGCCCACCGGTCTTGGCGGGAAAATGCCATTTTCTCTGAAACCTTCCCCAACCTTTGGGGAATCAAATGGGGCTTTTCCATACCCATTCTCCACACATTCAAGGTCTCATAAGTTGGTTCTAACCTAGATCTAGGTTAGATTTAAGGAATGGAAGCCATCTTACCTTCTTTGCTCAAGAACTCGTTCAAAAACCCCAAAATCACTTCAAATCACCAATGCTCCTCCAACCGTGGAAACACTTCTTCAAATCCTTCAAAATCAACACAAAACCCATCTATTAAACCTCAGATTCATTATCTCAAGGGGAATCTACAAGATCTCAAGAACCACTACCCAAATCAAGGGTTTTACTTGGGTATGGTGAAAGTTTAGGGAATATAGCCTTCGCTTACCTCTAAATGTAGATCTCGTGTTGGGGATCACTCTTCCAGCGTCGGAATGGGAAGATCAGGCCTTAGCGCCGCTTAAATCCATTCCTTCTTCCTCTTCCTCCCCTTTCTTCTTCTCCGTTCTCTTTTCTCCCTCCTTTTCTCTCTCCTCTTAACTTTTCTCACCAAACACCCGAATGTCATAAATGAGAAAATGGAAAAATCATAAATGCTATTTATACTTTCTAAAAACCATTAGTAACACATGGGTGGGTCACTCAGGTGGGCGGATGCGCCCACCTATGACCGCCCACCTGAGGGCCAAAAATTGGCCAACAAGTGGGATTTTGATGGGATTTGACTCTCGGCATGAATCTCACTCTCGGTATAAGGTATATTGTATGTATGCGTTTTAAAATACGGCTACATACCTACTTTATCCTTACATGGCCTTATGATTTATGCATGTACACGGCTTGGGTACACCCGTCTTCTCTGGCACTGACTCAGACTTGTCCGGCCAACCGGTGTTCAAAGTTACCCTTGCCATCATGGTCCATAAGGAACCCGCCTTAACCCTCTCCGGTTTGGGTCTTACATGGTTAAATCGGGTCAACCGTGTAATTAGACCGGGTTTAAAAAGTAGAGTATCACATTCATAGTCAGTTGGGATTTCTTCTTTTGGAGCTCCTTTGACAATAGCTGCACATGTGGTGTCTAATTCAAAACCACTCAGTTGCACCTCCTGATCTTGTTCCTCCCCATTTTCAATGTTGGCCAACGTGTTAACTACTTCAGGATCTTCGATTACTGTGATCACCTTCCCTTCATGAATGAACTTCATTTTTTGATGAAGACTAGAGAACACCACCTTCACAGGATGCAACCAAGGCCTTCCCAAGAGCATGTTAAAGGCCACCGGTATATCAATGACTTGGAAATCAATATCAAACTTCACCAGGCCAATTTGTATGACAAGGATAATGATGCCAAGGATCTTTCTTTTGTTATTATCATATGCCCTTATGGTTTGGGTAGTTGGCCTCATTTCTTCCAGGTTGATGCCAATACTCTTTGTCGACCTTAATGGTAGCACATTCAAAGTGGACTCATTGTCAACAAGAGCCTAGGGAATCACTTTGTCAAGACATTCTACTATGATATAGAGAGCACGATTGTGCAGGACTTCTTTGGGAAGCTCTGATTATGAGAACATCAAGGATTGTACCGCATATGTTACCCCTACTATATGTGCAAGATGTGCTGGATTTATCTCTATTAGTACTTGCACATTGTTGAGACACTTCAAGACTGCTTCACAGTGTGTAGGGGGTGCCATCAATAATCCCCAAATTGAGATATTTGATTGGGAATTTGTGATTTAAGCCAAGACTTGGTTCTCTGGCTCCTTCTTCATGCTGCTAGTTTCAGCCTCACTAGCCATTGGCTATTCTACTGCTAGAGCCTTTTCCTTATAGTCTTTCCCACTTCTAGATTCCATCACGTTGATTGGTTTCTTCATAATAATCTCCGTGGGATAACTATCTTCATCATGACTATTGGTTAGGTTGATTATCCCTACCATGCTGTCATCCTCTTCTTCTGTTTCGCCCTCCCTACTTGGGGTGGGAAGTCGAGGCCCTCCATAAATATCCACAACCTTGGCTCGTAGCTTTTTGATCTCATTAGAAAGCTGTTGGAATGCAGCATCTACAACCTTTGAGAATCTGTCGTCTAGCCCTATTTCCTCTAGATCATCCAACTGTTCAAGTAGTAATGGTCACTGACATTTACTTTAACCAACATATTGTCAATTTCCTCCACTCTTTCCTACATCTTCAATGTAGTGGAGTAAACTTCACACAGCTTTTCTTCTATTTTGTGATACAGATTCTAGCTCATCCAGATAAACTTGCATCGGCTCTCTAGAACCTTCATCACTTTCTGAGTCTGATGTAGAATCATCCCCTTTTATGTAAAGGGAAGGGTAAATGCCACCTGTCGGATCAGCTAGTAGGTCATCACCACCTATAGCATCAACTGAGTAACACGTCGGATGTTTTGGTGAGTAAGATTCTGACTTATCATCATAATCATTGTACCAAGACCCTTGGAAGTCATCCCAGTCTAGATACCCATCATCCTCTTGAGAATCAGAGTCATCTCCATCCTTCTCATCTTTTCTCTCATCTTTCTCTGTATCACTCCCTATGTGGATTAGGGAAGCATGCTCTCTAATTTGTTCTCCTACTGACAATGCTATTACTGCCTTGAGGAGATCATCTGTGACTTCTTCAATTATTTCTAGATCACTTTATGAATATGCAGTGGGCTGAATTAGAGAGTGGGATCACTCTCCTGGTCTTCCCCTAATGCATTTATTGACCCTGTTGATGAAGTCATCTTTGGGGAATCCGGTAATGCAAGCATATCCTTCCAATCGTACCTGTCCATCCATCTTTCTATTGGGTTATACACCGAACTATGAGAATGAGATTAGTATGAGGGGTGATGAGGGATATGAAGTGGGATGGTATGAAGATGATGTAATGTGAGAGGTAGGATATGAAGATTGGGGGTGATAGGATGAGGATGTTCCTTCACTTTAGTGGTGGGGGGGAAAGCTGATGATTTTGCGGAGGCTGATAATATAGTGGAGGTTGATAATATAGTGGAGGTTGATAATATGGTGGGGGTGGAAGATATGGTGGGGGTTCGTAATTTGGTGCAGTGGACTCTTTCGTGAATGAGGAAGGATGAGCGACAGGCGTATGATCTTCTTATTCTTCTTCTGATGATTCCCTTCTTCTGGGGGCTCTTATGACTCCAGCCCTTTGACTCATGACTCTCCTGTAAGCATAGGCATTCATATGATTCTTATGAGCTCTAGGCATAATGAGTTGAGTAGGGTCACCCTCTGTGTCTTCTTCCTCCAGATTGTTCACATGGTTAGGGAGTGGATTGGTGTTGACATTGGGAGATTGTTTGATCTTGACCTTAATGGTTCCGTTGCCTACCAAGTCCTGAATTGCATGCTGTAAACCCAAACATCTTTCAGTATTGTGCCCCCTTTGAGTGTGGTAGGCATTATATTCATGATCCCTACACCAAGCTGGAGGAGGGCTGCTAATCACTCTTGGGGCCACTGTCCCTAGCATTCCCTATTTCTTCAATTTCTCATATGTGGCCATCACGGGCATTCCTAAATCAGAAAATTGCCTTCTTAGGCAAGGGGCCTTTTAGGTGGGTGCATTTTCTTGTATTATGAAGGGCTGTGAAGAAGTGGCTGGTGAGACTGATTGTTGAACTACACTCCCCACATTAGTTTTCGAACTCTTTCCACATCCAACTCTAGTGTTCTTGCATGCATCTAGAGAGGATCTTTGATAATGGGCCTCTCTCAGAATTCTATTCTCCACTCGTGTGCCGGTGGCTATCAAGGCACCAAAAGTTTGGAGATGTTGATAGTAAAGAACATCATAATAGGGCTTTGATAGGTTTTCTATCAAATTCTCTACCTGCTCTAATTCTGAAGGCCTATCTGCCATCTTGGTGCTCATGTCTCTGAGTCTCATCAAGAAGGCGTTGATTCCTTTTTTAGGCTACTGCCTCAACTTCCCAAGCTCCCGACGTTTCACATCCACCTCAGTATAGTAGGAGTACTACTTGGTGAAGGCTTTCACTACCTTTGCCCAATTCTGAGTTTGTGATGACTTCAACTGTGTGAGCCACCTTAGTGCTGGCCCTGATAGGGTTAACATGAAGGCTTGCCCATCTGGTTATCTACAAGCTGCCATGACTTGGAGGTGCTCAGGAAGACTTTGAGATGAGCCTTGGGGTCTCCGATCCCATCAAACTTGTTAGTCTGCCACTTGAATTTCTCGAGAATCCTTGCCCTAGAAAAGAAACTCATTTCGTATGACAGTATTCCTTGGCTTTTCCGAGCCCTTCCCTGCTTGAAATATATTTTGTAACTTTTCTAGTTGCTCCCTGACTTTCTTTCCTCTATCTGTTTCCAGAGGCTCTATCCGGACATATGCTATAAACTCTTCTTCATCATCTTCTAACACTACTCTGGAAGGAGGGACCCTAGAATAGGCCCCTTGTTGACTATTGGTACGGGTAGGTGAAAACCCCATTTGGTCGATTGGCCAGACATGCTCTGGTTCTCCTGAGTCAACTTGGGCAGAGTTCCCACAATGGCCTATTGCTCCATTCTGGTCTACATCTCCCGTAGTTGGTGCTGGTTCATTCCTGGGATCAGTTCTGGGAAGATTCTGAAGTATATGCAGTATCTGAGCTATCCCTCTTTCGACTTCAGCCATTTCTGTCTACAAAATCTCCACGGGCCAGACCCAGGCCGGTTCGGGTGTTTCCATGTTGGGTGGATCCATGCTTGGGCTGTAATCACCTGGTAGTAGACAATCTCAGAGAGATGACGGAGGTGATTCTGGACTTAGGCAAGTCAATTGATTACCCTGACGAGTCCAGAGGGACTGCAAAGAATACTAAAGGTGTGGAATTGTGCTTAAACCAAAAGTGGCTTATTTTAGGATTCATGAATTCCCAACCCATTGTTCGCACATTCACTAAATTAACATCCAATGATTCATCCAAAGTCAGTCCGCTAAATGGAAGGGGGTGGATAGGGTTTGATGCCCCTAGTCCACCCAATGTCATAAGCAGGAGATCCATACAAATGGCTTGTCAAGAATATTTCCACTAAACATTCCGTGCAATAAAGTCATGCTTTCCTTACTCTTTTCCCACTGGGTGTCCTTCCTCCTGATTTTCTCGGGACTTCTCGGGACTTGATGTGACTCTGACAGGATTGCCCCTGAGTCAAGTATCAAGAATTTTTCCTTAAGGAGGAGGGACACCTTCTACCCAAAACCCATTTTAGGAAAAAATGCTTTATTACAGAAATATAGTGTAGGAACATTCCTTTTCAAGACGGCAAACAAGTTCTACAGTTAGCTTGTGGTGCTTCTAGCTTCTTCATCTATTTTCTACATGATGCAAGCATGCAGTGGATGCAATAGGACCGATAAGGCTTCCTTGACAGAATCTATATACACAAGGTACATGATCCTTTTGATATACCCGTAGGTACGAGAACAAGGGGGTGACTTCCTTACTGATTACTTGTGATACACACGAGGTTAAGCAACTGGCCACGGTGTGGTGGAACCGTGAGTGATTGTGTGCAAAAGTGTAATGTAGGGTACTATCATTTGATCTTAGAATGTTTTAAAGTGCATGAACCTCCCTGAGGGTGCTGGCATAAATACAGACATCCTCGCCATTTGATGACGCATTCGATCTCAGAATGTTATAAAGTGCGTGGACCTCCCTGAGGGTGCTGGCCCAAATACAACATCCTCGTCGTTTGACGATACCTTTCATTCTTGTTCAAGAAGCAAGTATCATTTGCTCTCAGAGTACTCTCCATGACATACACTGTTCTCCCCGAGGGTGAGGGCATGACAGGGAGTCCCTCGCCAAATGGTTTCACTTCAAGCATGATGCATTATGCGATTAGTGAATACAATTACAAACACGGGGTCAGCGAAACATGTTTTCAAAAAAATATGGTGAAAAATGTTCTTGCATTTAAAGGTAGCATCTACTATTGAAAGCTTGACATTTATCCCCAGTGAAGTCACCACTATGAGGGTAGCAGCCAGAGATGCCTCTGCCCTCTTGTGAAAAGGGCTTGGCATCGATTCCATCCTCTCTCCTCTCTCTCTCTCTCTCTTTTATGTGAGGGGAGGGGTTCGTGTCATGTGTGTTTTACTTGTGGGCCTCGCACCACTGTATCGCCGCTCAGAGATATGTGGAGGCGTATTTTGTAAGAGTGTAAAGTTCGTCATTTGAGATGGGGGTTTGATAATGGTCCAATACGAGGATCGGGATCATACGTTTGGAGTCACCACCTAGGATTACTGGCCTAGGACCCAGGGGTGGGCCCGATTCCAAAGAAAGGGGCCCAAAATTTAGTCTGGTCTAGAGATTTAGGGTAAGTGTCAGGTTATAGAATTGGGAAGGTATTAGGCGCCCAATCTGCCCGGTTCAACCGCTCTTCCTACTAGATGCTTAAGAGTGAACATTTTCCATAATTATTACTATTCCACATGTATGGCTAAGTTATCACACATATATACATTGATTGAATTTAAACTACCACGTACATTAAAACAAGGCTTATTAGATATCTACATTATGCTTAAATGAGGAGAGAGATTATACTTGAATTTGACCCCCATTTTGGGTCAAAAGGGGTGGGCCCCTAATTGGTACCAGCTCGAACTGTCTTTCATGTTCTCCCAGCTCAGGGGAAGATGGTCTTGACCTCAAACTTCCTTTCTTGAGAGATTTTAATAGTGATGGTATTCGGACAGCGTTCCAACCAGGAATGGTTACTTTCAGATTTGGATTCGGACAGAGCTTCGACTAGGGGAGGCTATTTCCAGATTTGGATTCAGACAGAGCTTTAGCTAGGGAAGGCTATTTCTAGGCTTCGGATGACGTGGCACTTTCGGCAGAGCTTCCTTTAGGGATAGGCTAGGAGAGGGTTAGGCTGAGGTGGCACTCTTGCAGAGCTTCCACTGGGGATAGACTAAGAGAGGGCTAGAAGGAGGTGGCACTTTGGCAGAGCTTCCGCTGGGAATGGCTATTTCTTAAAATATTCCAGGGAGACTCGAACAAGGGTTTAGCTAGGAATGACTATTTCTAAAAAGAAACGGGCTGACTTAAAAATGGATTGAAGAACTCCAAAGTCCTGAAGAAGACTTTGAAGATCCAAACAGAGTTTCAGATCTTAACAAGATCTCTTTGTAGACCCAAAGAACCTCAAAGGGGGGTTTCTATCTCAAGAACGCTCAAGAACACTCAAGAACACTCAAGGGAGGTGGCTCAAGGATATACTATTTTTGGCTAAAAATTGGATCTAACTAAGAACTTAAATTGAAGATCTTTAAGATCCGAAGAACACTTCGAAGATCCGAATGAGTTTTTGGATCTTGACAAAGATCGCTCCAAATATTAGAAGAAATTCAAAAGGGGGAGGGGAGGAAATTTTCACTATAAAATAGTGAAGGGGGATTCTAGTCTGTTCAAATCAAAGGTGGGGGGTATTTATAGTTTTTTCCTGCCAATAAGAGAGGGGGCACCTCTTTATCCAACAGACGAAAGGGTGAGGTTTTGCTTAAGGTGGGGGATAGGGCTTTTACACACTGGGTAAAGAGGGGTTTAAAGGAAAAATGGGTGGGGAGGGCTTTTGTCCATTGGGTAAAGAGGGGTACTGTTTGGGAGAAAGATATACTAGCAAAAAAGGGGTTTTTTTTGGCTTTTAATGGGTGAAGGGGGAATTTCTTCACCCACCAGGTTAGGGGAATACCAATCTTAGCCTTTGACGGTGGCACGCGGGACCCGGCCAAAGTGCCTGAGGTATGGTCAGTTTAGGTAAGTAATGCGAGCGATGTCATGGGTGCGCCACAGATGGCATGCGGGTAATGACCAAGGGGCTATGGGCATGGGTAGTAACATGTGCATGCATGGGCAGCAGGTGTGTGCATGCATGGGAAGCAGCCAGTGCATGTAGGTTTTTAGGCTAGCCTGTCGGCCAGCGCACGCACGCTCATGGGCTAGCCTGCTGACCAGCATACATATGTGCATGGGCTGGCCTACTAGGCAGCATGTGTGCAGCGGGGTAGGGTGGGTGTGCAGCAATAGGTGTGGCAAGGCATGGCTGCATGGCCGAGGGCCTATGCCCACGGGGGCGTAGGCTAGCAGACCATGGGCAGCAAGGGCATAGCAGTAAGGCCGTTGGCCTGTGCCTACGAGGGTGTAGGCTAGTAGGCCATGGGCAGTAAGGGCATGGTAGCAAGGCAGCGGGTTGTGCCCGCGGGGGTGCAGGCCAGCAGGCCATGGGCAGCATAGGCTATGGGCATGGCTATGGGGCTTGGCATGGCTGTGTGGCTTGGCATGGCTGTGTGCATATGCTACAACCCATAGGCAGTAGCCATACGCTGCTGCCCATCGGCTATGTGTGTGGCTGTGGGGCTTGGAATGGCCATGTGGCTTGGCATGGCTGCATGCAAGTGCTGTAGCCCATAGGCAGCAAGCATGCACCGCAGCCATAGGCAGCAAGCACATGTGGCCATCTCGTGTAGCGTGCACGCAATTATGGGTTTTTTCGGTAACTATTACGAGAGATCCATTGGTCTGATTTTGGCATATCATATATCGTCAGAATCGTATTTTTGAGCACTATTCATCGATATGGTCATCTTGACCAGATTCCTTCATACATGAAAAGCAAAAAATGAACCCTCTTCTCTCCCGCATGGGGATTCTAGGGTTTCAGACTGGGGCATGTTTCAATCAGCATCTTTGTTGGTGGGAAGCCAGAAGTCACGTTCAAGATCCATATTTCATCATAGCCAAAGGAGGGTGAAAAAATTGGGTGTCTACACCGGGTAAATGCAATTGGGCCACTTGGGGCCAAGTCAATGACATTGGGACACCTAGGGCTAGGTAAATGCAATTGGGCCACCTGGGACTGGGTCAATGAAATTGGGCACATGGAGCCAGGTAAATGCAATTGTTTCTTTTCTTGATTTAACCTTGATTCTTGATCTTTGGTTCTTTGATTTGGAATCTTGCTCCTTGCTTCTGATTTGGAATCTTGCTCTTTGCTTTGAATTTTACTATGAAAAATTCTTTACCTACCAATAAAATTTTGACTTTTACCTTTCTCTTTTCCTTGTGATATAATTTTCACTTACCACATGAATTTGAATTTTACCTTCCCTTTGATTTTTACGTTCCACTTCCATGTGATATAATTTTCACCTGCCACAAAAATAATTTTGAACCTGGTATTTGGTGGTAAGAATTTTTTATTTGTACCTTGGAATTGGAATTGTAATTTTTTTTTTTAGGGAAAACAAATTTTTTACCAATAAAATGGTCCCTCCCCTTTGTTTATTCCTCATTCTAACTTTTCTAAGTTGGGAATGATTTGTGAGTGAGTGAGTTCAGGTTTTGGAATCTTCTCGAAGATCCAAACCTTTTCACCTTTTTTTTCGTGTTTCTTCAAATTTTTTCGAAGATCTTCAGGTTTTCCTTGAAGTTCTTCATCTTTCTCTTGAAAATCTTCATAGTTCTTGAGGAAGGAGTCCTTTCGAGAATTTGACAAGTTTTTGGGCTTTTGTGTAAATTGGATAACTTCCTGGGGTTTTTCATGATTTTAAAAAATATGGCTGAAAGGAGAAAGAGAAAGACTTGTGGAGAAGTCCAACTGGTTGGTTGTAGCAATTCTTCTCAAAGGGACGAGGGCCTTGTAGATTGGTACTCCGGATAAACTCTCCATAACACTTGGAACCATATCTGGAACTTAGTATGGGGCTCTTGGGTAAGTCTTTACATTTCATTCATTGTTTGCTCATTCAATTTTTTTTATATTTTATTTTATTTTTTATTTTTTTATTTTTTATTTTTTTATTTTTTTATTTTTTTATTTTTTTTATATTTTCATTTATCATTTTTATTTTTACCTTCTTTATTAGCATAAAGGGGGGGCACCACCAACCGTGGCCCTATATGGCCATCTGAACATGGTTCAGGTATGGTACAAGATACTTCCCGCAGAGTAAAGGAGATGGTTGACTCATCTTGCCTGAGTCGATTAGCTTTCATAGAGACCAGAAAATTCAGTCCGGCATTGGTAGGGGCCCTAGTGGAGTGATAGTGGCCGAGTACCCACTCCTTTCATCTTCCTATTGGCAAGATTACCATCATGGCCCTGTGATTTTATGCCTTGACAGGTATACCATTTAAGGGGAGACCCTTGACCCTTCCTGAGATTCCGACAGTCAAGGAGTTTGTAGATTTGATAGGCATTGACATTATAGCCGATTAGACATATATCTGCCTTTGTGAGATCAGTGCACGTTGGTGGAGCACTAGCCTGGGGGTAAACCCTGGTAACATTGCATAGGTGACCCACTCTTTCCTACTATTTGTTGTGGGTCAGTGTCTCTTTAGTGACCTTCGAGGAGGGGTGGACATTCACCTGGTAACTTTCTTCTGGAATCTTCGGGAGGTAGACTCTTGGGATTGGGGTGGGGCCGCCTATGCATACCTTTTGCAGACCTTAGACATGTTATCCTATTGAGACCAAGGTCTCAAGGGAGCGGGTTACATCCTCCAGGTAATTTTTCATTCTTGTACTCATTTCTCTTCATTTGGTTGCATTTCCTTACTTTGATTTTTTTAAATGACCCTTGGTGCTTTGAGCATCTCGAGATTATAGCTCCCAGACTGAGGGATCCTCAAGCATCACTTTTTCCCATAACTACAAGATGGGGGAGCAGTTGGATACTTAGGGGCCAGTGTCATCCCCCAGTGACCACTGCTTATTCTCTTCTGAACGGCCTCACAGAGGTATGCCACATTTGTCATTAAATTTCCTTCTGTCTGGTGTTGTACCTACTTCTTGGATTTGCAAGTCACTTGGAGGTCATTCCTGCCTCTTACATTCCCAAACCCTGATGAAGTCTCTTTGGCTACGTACCTATCTGAGAACCATCTCCTATTCAGGGGCATATAGGGCCATGCTTGGTAATTGGGAGAGAGTTGTACCCCAATGGTCTAATTTCGAGGCACGCTTCCCTCGTCTCCCTCCTCCCACCATGCATTGTCCAGAGTGCATTCCAACGGACCAGATTGAGAGCTTGGCTGATGGAGTATGGTATGATTCTTTCCTTGACCATGATAGGGACTACAAAGCCTTTCTTGAGGAGGAGATTGTATGCACCCCTCTTATTCTTGATGGTCCAGTGGTATGTTGCCCTTTCTTGAGTATTTCCTTTATGCTTCAATTTCTTTCTGCCTTAGTCTTGACTGATGTTCTTTCAAGGGAGAACACGACGTGTAGATCTTTCTATAGTTTAGTCAAACATCAGTGCTATTGGTCCATCACAAATTGGACCCTCTACTAGTGTGGGCGGGTCTCTCAAGATAGCCACCATCCCCTTTCATGGCTTCCTAGGTTGGTGCTACCCCAACACAACCAATCCTAGCCTCCCTCATCTTTTGGAGCAAAGAATAGATGTAGATGCTTCTCTCGGGCTGCCCATTCCTTATGACTATATAAGTATCTGACCATCACTCAATTGGCTTTCGACCTCCTTTGGCTGATATGCTCTTTCTCAGGTGTCTCTGCAGTCTATTCGCAGATCAGGAGGATGCATCATGGCTTATGTGAGGCGATGATCGCCAAGGTATTTTCTACCTTCTTTTTTCTTTATTCCCTTCTTCTTTCATTATTCTTCTTCTTGATCCTCTCCTATATTTCTTAGAATGGAAGGATTGTCACCTTGAAGAACCAAGTTAGCTCCTACCAACAGGAGAATGCCCAGCAGTAGGCACTGATTTAGGATTTGACCTGGAGGCTTGAGAGTACAGGACTAGCATCCCCGAGCTCCTCAGCATTTTATGAGGGTGATTCAGAGTATAGTTTAGATGATGACTTTGCTTCTTATGGACCTGTTCTTGTAGTTCCTACAAGTAAAAATGCATGTATGTCTTTTTTCTTTCTTTTCCCCTTCCCCTATTTGTTCCTTCTTTCCTTGGCATTTGACCTTTTTGTAAATGAAGATTTATTAGTGTTATAAAGCCAATTTTATTTATGAATCTTGAATTTTTAGGAACGTCAATTCCACAACTCAAGTTTTCATTAGAATAATCGGAATGACACAAAAATTCAAATATCATACTATTCTACTACTAAGTTCAATACATGGAAAGAAAATAACTTTTCTACCATAGACAAGATAGGTAGGTAACAAGGTTAGGAGACAGTTCTTGGGGTGCGTAAAAATTTACCAACTCTCTTGGGTCCTCTTCTTTCAATCTGTACTGTCAGCTGATGTAGGTAGGCAAGTAAAAGTATGTGTGAGTCAATCCCATCAACTTGATGTAATTGTGTCCAAGGGTCTTCATTAAAAATTTTTTGCGTGGCCACCCTGGGCATCTCCATGCAATAGTCTACACAGTCCTTTCTTGCAGGTGCTTCTCCCAATCAATGATAAGGTTCAATTCTGGAACTTCCTTCTTATCTTAGTAGCAAAGAACTCCAAGTTGGCACTCTTTTAATGGCTTAATCAACTTCAGCTTTTTGAGGAGCCAAATCTGGAAAATAGCAGAACTTCCTTGATAATGATCTAGTCCGAATCTATGGCTATAGCTCATGTCATCCAATCCCTTGAGTGTTTCTACAAGAACTATAGGGATGATGTCGCCACCTTTCTTCAACTACTTGACTACTTCAATTAGAACGAGTGGTGCACCACATTTGGGAGTTCGGAGAACATAATAAGCTATCATACAAAGTAGATAAGCATCCTATGATCTCTGTTAATGGATTCCTCACAGTGACAAATACTGAGCAAAGATTTGGGCTACCTTTCGAGTATCAATCTTCCCATATCTAACGAATTTCTTCTCTTCCTCCTCATTCCATCCGAAGAAATTCTTAACTTCCTCTGAGTAATCTTTCTTCAAAGATGGTTAGATTAACCTGCGTTTGGGTGGAGATAGCATACAAACTCGGAATTCTTCGAGAGTTGGGCAGATCTCAACTAATTCGAATCAAAACACATGCAGATTGGCATCCCAGTTTTAAGGCACTTGCCGAAGCAATTGATGATGTAATTTTACACACCCGATCCATCTGAGCATTGACACATTTATTGATTCCAGCAGTCTTGGTGCCCTCATGTTTAGGTCCAAGGTCCATTTTCTTAATATTTCATCCAATGAGCCCATACCTTTTCCTACAACCATCACAAACAAAAGGAGATGTAATGATTTTTCAAAGCGTTACTCATTAACTACTGACACAACCAAACCTTTACCGTTGCTGCATCAAATTTTCCTTCTTCTCTTTATTTTTTTTTAACTAATCAAGGGTGGGGAATAAACTGGCCCTGATACACTGGTGTCAGGCAGCGATTCTCTTTTGGGGGATGAAATCTTGGATAAGAGTTTGACAGACCATAGGTGAATGACAAATACCTAATGGCCTTGCATGCCCGGTGGCGATTCTTGGGGGACACAAACTATGATGATCTTTTAAGATTCTTGGGTTATTAATTTAGGAACCAATTTATTGCCTTGAGATGGTTGAGACCACACTTGCACATGTCAAGTTGCCTCCGTATCCCTTGAGAGGAATCAAGTCTGATGTAGTTCGGGCTATTCACCCTTTTAGACATAGTATATCTTGAGTTGATTCATGTGGACCAATCTGGGTACTTCTTCGTCATTGTGATCTATGAGTTTCACAGCTTTGCCTACTAGAATTTCTTTGATAGTGAACAAGCCTCTCCAATTGGGCCTGAATTTTCTTCTTGGGTCATGAATTGGGGCACTTTATTCTCGAAGAACAAGTTCACCCTCTTCTATGTGACGGAGCTTCACATTCTTGTTGAAGGCCCGTGCCATTCTCAGTTGATTTTTCTTCAGATTATCCATGGCCTTCGTATGCCTTTTGTTGAGGAAATTGAGCTCGTCATGTCTAGCTTTTACCCATGCTCCTTTAGGTAACTGACTATAAAGAAGCACCTTAAGGATGGTACTAGAATTTCCATTAGTAGAACCACCTCAACCCCGTATACCAAAGAAAAATGGGTTGTCCCTGTCGAGGATCATATGAAAGTTCGATACGCCCACAAAGTAAGTGGTAACTTATCCACCCAATCCTTGTGTGTTTCAGCCATTTTCTGTAGGATTACCTTGATGTTTTTGTTAGCTGCTTCTACTACCCTATTGGTCTATGGCCTGTAAGTGGTAGAGTGATGCCTTATGATACTGAACTTTGTGTAGATCTTATTGGTTTTAACCCATAAATGGGATCCCTGATTTGATATCAACTCTTGAGGTACTCCATATCGGTTAATGATATTTTCTTGGATGAATTTTCCTACCTTAGCAGACATGAGAGCCACATATGACTGAGCTTCTACCCACTTGGTGAAATAATCAATGGCTACTAAGAAGAACTCGTGACCATTGGATGCTTTGGGGTTGAACTTCCCTATGATATCGATGCCCCAAGTGAAGAATGGCCAAGGAGAACTGAGCGAGTGCAACTCTGTTGGCAGGATATATATAATGTTGGAAAATATCTGACACTTGTGACATTTCTTGACAAAACTCACGTAGTTTTCTTCCATTATGTTCCAATAGTATCCCAACCTAAGAATCTTCTTAGGTAGCATCTTGGCATTCATATAGGGTCCACAGAGGCCTTGATGAATTTCTTCCATGATGGTTATAGCTTGTTCTTCATCCACACATAGCAACTATATTCCTTTATAGGATCTCTTTTATAACAAATCCTCTTGAAGAATAAATTGGATGGCATATCTCCTTAGAAACTTCTTTTCTCTGTCAGTTGCCTCAATCGAGTATTTCCTTTCTCTGATGAAATCCACTATGTGAGCAAACCAAGACCTACCATCCATAGTGAGAGAGTTCACCAAATTCTGATAGATGGGCCTGCTTCTTGGTTCTACCAAGAATGGTCGAACCCTAGCCGTAGGGTTGCACTCTACCGTAGAAGCCAAGGTTGTAAGGGCATCAGCAAACCTATTGTTATCTCTCTGGATGTATTCAAATGAGATCTTCTCAAAGTGTTCAATCACCTCTTCCAGATGTTCATGATATGGCTTCAGCTTTTCATCTCTGGTCTTCTACTATCCTTGCATCTGACAAATGACAATAGATGAATCTCCATATACCTTAATCCTTTTCACTCCAATAGTCAAGGCAGTTTCGAGTCCCAAAACACAAGCTTCATATTTAGTAATGTTGTTGGTACAAGGGAAATCAGACATCCTCAGTACTTTTTGCCCCTTGGTGGTCTGAGGAGTGTATCCGAGACCACTCTTTCTTTGTTTAGTGACAAACTAGGCTGCTTTGGAACTCCTTGATGATATATTCCTAGTCCCATGCCAAGAAAATATTGCATATTCTTCATCATTTGATTCATTGGCGGACTCCAGACGGCCTCATAGTTAGCTGGGATTTTCTCCTTTGGAACTTCCTTGGCACTGGCTACACAAGTTGTATCTAATTCAAAACCACTTAGTTGAACTTCCTGGCTTTATTCTTCTCCATTTTCAATGTTGGCTAAGGTATTAACCACTTCAGGATCTTCGGCTACTGTAATCACCTTTCCTTCATGAATGAACTTCATTTTCTAATGGAGGCTAGAGGACATGATGCAACCAAGGCCTTCCCAAGAGCATGTTAAAAGATACCGGTATATCGATGACTTGGAAATCAACATCAAACTTCACTAGGCCAATTTTTACAGTAAGAGTGAGGATGCCAAGGATTTTTCTCTTGGTATTGTCATATGCCCGTATGATTTGGGTAGTTGGTCTCATTTCTTCCAAGTTGATGCCAATACTCTTTTCCGATCTCAAGGGTAGAACATTCAAAGTGGACCCGTTGTCAATAAGGGCCTGGGGAACCACCTTGTCAAGACATTCTACCATGATGTGTAGGGCTCTGTTATGCTGGGCTCCTTTTGGGAGTTCAAAGTCGGAGAACATCAATGACTGTACCACATACGTTGCCCCTACTATGTGCGAGAGATGTACCGGATCTATCTTGATTGATACTTGCACATTGGTGAGGGATTTCAAGACTGCTTCATGGTGCGTGGGGGATGCCATCAATAATCCTCAGATTGAGATATTAGCTTGGGACTTCTTAAGCTGAGCCAAGACTGGATTCTTCGGTTCTTTCTTCAAGCCACTGGTTCCTACCTCATTAGTCCTTGACTGCTCTGCTGATAAGGCCTTGCCCTTATAATCTCTTCCACTTCTGGTTTCCATTACATTGGCAGGTTTCTTCACGATGATCTCCGTAGGGTAACACTCTTCATCATCACTATTTGTTATAGTAATTATCCCTACGACAGGATCATCCACTTCTTTTGATTCTCCTTCCCTGCTCAGGGTGGGAAGTCGAGGTCCTCCACAAATATCCAAAACCCCGGCTTGTATTTTTTTTATTACATTGGAAAGGCATTGGAACCTTGCATCTACTGCCTCTATAAAGGTATCTTCCCCCTTATATCTTTAAGATTTTCCAACTGTTCGGCATAGTAACACTCACTAATGGTCACTTCGCCCAACATTTGATCAACCTCTTCCACTTGGAGTTTCATGACATCTAGACATCCATAAAAATCACATAATTGATCTTCAAGTTCTGCCACAGAATTCTCATGACATTAGAAGATGTTTCATGATCTCTGGAGTCTTCACTGCTTTCTAATTCTGAGGTAGACCCATTTTCCTCCATTTGAATTGTGAGTGCTGATTGGATAACACCTGTAAGTCAATCATAGGATCATTTCCACTGATGGAAAATACTGAATATCCTCCCAGATCCCTAGGTGAATAGTATCCTGATTCATCATCATTATCATTGTGCCAAGGCCCCTGGTAATCATCTCAGTCTGGATACTCATCACTACCTTGAGAATCAGAGTTATCCCCATCGTCTTCACTCTCATCCTCATTGTCGTCGTCATCATCTGCTTCTTCACTAATTTCCCCTTCACTTGGTTCTTCATCAGATTCCTCGTGATCATCAAATTCTCCTGTATCCATGTGCTCAGAGTATTCAAAGCGTATGGACCGGAAGAGTTTTATAGGGCCAGACTTGACCTCATTAGCCTGCACAGATGCGTGCATTGGCTAGCAGGCCAGCCCGCATGCATATGTGCTCGAGCTGCTACCCAGCCTGCCTATCTACTACCCATGGGCAGACCCCCCTTTGCCAGTTGCTGCCCATGCTATGGTGCCATACCATGCGCCGCACACCCATAACATTGCCCACATTGCCTACCCTCCTTTACTAACCATACCCCATACACATCGGCCAAATCTCACATGCCACCGACACGAGATTAGTTTTTGGATGGCCTGATGCGTGAAGGGATTCCCCTTTCACCCACTTGAAACCAAAAAACCCCTATTTTGCTAATGATTCTCTCTCCAAAAAAACCCCCTTTTACCCATTGGATAAAAGCCCTCTTTCACCTATTTTAGTCCAATACCCCCTTTTGTCTATTGGATAGACTTCACCCACTTTAGGCAAAAAATACTCTTTCGTCTGATGGATAAAGATGTTCCCTCTTTCCCATTGGTCGGAAAAACTTATAAATAGCCCCTCCTTTAGATCTTACATACCAACACAACACCAAAACCCCACTCCATAGTAGTGAAACCCTCTCCCCTCCCCCTCTTGATTTTCTTCTGGTATTTGGAGCGATCTTCATCAAGATCCAAAATCTTAGTCGGATCTTCGAAGTGTTCTTCGGGACTTTGAAGATCTCTAATCCAAGTTCTTAGTCCGATCTAGTTTTTTTCCAAAAGTAGTGTGTTCTTCAACCCCCTCCTTTGAGTGTTCTTGAGTTTGACTAAAAATAGAAATCCCCCCTTGAGGTTCTTCGGGTCTATGAAGAGATCTTTTTCAAGATCCAAAACTCTATTTGGATCTTTAAAGTGTTCTTTGAGACTTTGGAGATCTTCAATCCACTTTTAGGTCAATCCGTTCCTTTCTAGAAATAGCTATTCCTAGCGGGAGCCCTATCCAAGTGCCCCTGGAATCTTTTCAAAAATAGTCATTCCCAGCGAAAGCTCTGTCAATGTGCCACCTCAGCCTAGCCCTCCCCTAGCCTATCCCCAGTAGAAGGTCTGCCAGAGTGCCACCTCATCCCAAGCCCGGAAATAGCCTTCCCTAGCCAAAGCTCTACCCGAATCCAAATCCAAAAGTAGCCGTTCCTAGCCGAAACCCTATCCAAATACCATCACAATTAGCTTCTCTCAAGAAAGGAAGTTGGAGGTCAAGAACATCTTCCCTTGAGCCAAGAGAACACAAAAGACAGTTTGAGCCGGTACTAATCAGGGGCCCACCCCTCTTGACCCGAAATAGGGGTTAAGTTCAGGTATAGTTTCTCAACCCTATTATCATCATGTAAACTTTATATAGATATTGTTTTAGTGTATATAGTAGTTTGAATTCAATTAATATATATATATGTGTGTGTGATAACTTACCCATGCATGCGGAATAGTAATAAACTGTGGAAAATGTTCGTTCTTAAGCATCTAGTACGAAGATCGGTTGAACCGGGTAGATTGGGTGCCTAACACCTTTCCAATTCTACAACCTGACACTTACCCTAAATCTCTAGACCAGACCAAATTTTGGGCCCTTCTCTTAGGAATTGGGCCCACCCCCAAGTCCTAGGCCCATAACCCTAGGTGGTGATTCCAAACCCCATTTGTATGATCCCGATCCCTATATTGGACCATCATCAAATCCCTGTCTCAAATGATGAATTATACACTCTTGCGAAATAGGCCTCCATGTATCTCCGAGCGACAATATGGTAGTGCAGGGCCCGCAAGCAAAGCACACACGACACAAACCCCTCCCCTCACATGAAAGAGAAAGAAAGAGGAGAGAGGATGGAATGCAAGTCCTTCCCCCTTAAAATGGGAAGAGAGACATCAAGTCCATTTCCGGCCGCTACCCTCACATGTTTGGCCAAGCCCATGTTTGTAATTGTATTCGCTAATCACATCATACATCTTGCTCGAAGTGAAATCATTTGGTGAGGGACACCCTGTCATGCCCGCACCCTCGGGGAGGTTAGTGCATGTCATGGAGAGTACTCTGAGAGCAAATGATACCTGCTTCCTATACAAGGATGGAAGGTATCGTCAAACGGTGAGGATGTTGTAATTGTGCCAGCACCCTCGGGGACGTCCGCGCACTTTATAACATTCTGAGATCAAATGCGTTGTCAAACGGTGAGGATGCCCATAATTATGCCAGCACCCTCGAGGAGGTCTGTGCACTTTATAGCATTCTAAGATCGAATGATGGTTACCCTACATTACACTTTTGTACACAATTACTCACGGTTCTAGCACCCCGTGGCCAATTGCTTAACCTCGTGTGTAGTCACGAGTAATAGGCAAGGAAGTCACCTCCTTAATCTCGTACCTATGGGTATATCAAAAGTGTAGACACCCAATTTTGTCACCCTCCTCTGGCTATGATGAAATATGGATCTTGGACATGACTTCTGGCTTTCGATCGACAGAGATGCTGATGGAAACATTCCCCTACCCAAAACCCTAGAATCCCCATGCGGAAGAGAGGAAGGTCTAATTTTGACTTTTCATATATGAAGGAATCTGGTCAAAATGCCCATACGAATAAATAGTGCTCGGAAACATGATTCTGACGATATATGATACTCCAAAAATGGGACAGACGGATCTTCAGTAATCATCCTCAGAAAATCATTCCTTCTCACATATATGCCGCGTAAACGGACAGTCCTGCTGGAAACCTGAAAAAATCCCTCACCTGACACAAACACAATAAAATTCATCCCCTACCTACCCAGATAACCCTAAAACACTCCTGGGTTTGAAAACCTAGAAATCCCCGCGCGGGAGGGAAGGGGTCCAATTTTGGCTTTTTATTTATAAAGGAATCCGATCAAGATGACCATACAGATGGATAGTGCTTGGAAATACGATTCCGATGATATATGATATGCCAAAATTGGATTGACAGATCTCCCGCAACCTTCCCTGAAAAAATCACATTTTTTTCGCATGCATGTCGCACACACGAGCCAGCCAGCCAACCAGCCCAGCCATGCCAGCCAGTCCAGCCAACCTAGCCATACTAGCCAAGCCAGCTAGCCCAGCTAAGCCAAGCCAGCCAGCCAAGCCAGCCTGGCCACACACCTGTGTGCAGGCCTGCCACATAACGTTCACACTGTGCCCGCACCCCGTGCACATGGCCTACACACCTTGTATATTACCCGAACACCCATGCATTCCTGCACCTTTGACATCACCCGCACCTTGGTAAAACTTTCTCTCTCCTCCCGCTTTTCCAAAAATTACCTTTTTCGACAAAACCTTCTCTCTCCTCCCACTTTTCTGAAAACTACCTTTTTTGGCAAAACTTTCTGCTCCTCCTGCTTTTTTGAAAATTTCCTTTTCTGGCAAAACCTTCTCTCTCCTCTCGCTTTTTTGAAAACTATATTTTTCTGTAAAACTTTCTCTCTCGTCCCACTTTTTCATAAACTACCTTTTCTAGCAAAACCTTCTCTCTCCTCTAGCTTTTTTGAAAACTGCCTTTTCTAGCAAAACTTTCTCTCTCCTCCTGCTTTTTTGAAAACTACCTTTTCTGGTAAAACTTTCTCTCTCCTCTCGCTTTTTTGAAAATTGTCTTTTTTGGCAAAACTTTCTCTCCTCCTGCTTTTCTAAAAATTACCTTTTTTGATAAAACCTTCTCTCTCCTCTCGCTTTTTTGAAAACTACCTTTTCTGGCAAAAAACTCTCTCTCCTCTTGCTTTTCTTAAAATTGCCTTTTTCAGATAAACTTTCTTTATCCTCCCGCTTTTCTGAAAATCATCTTTATCTAAGCTAAAATTTCTCTCTCCTCCCATTTTTTCAGAAAACCCCTTTTACCCATTGGACAAAGGCCCTCCCCACCCATTTTTGCCTTCAACACCCCCTTTTACATATTGGACAAAAATCCTATCTCTTCACTTTAGGCAAGAGCCCCCCTTTCGTCCACTGGATAAAGGGATTCCCCCTCTCCTATTTGGTTGAAAAAAACTATAAATACCCCCTCCCTTAGAAAAAGAAACCAATAGACACCTGAATCCCCTTTCAGAGTAAAATTTTCCTCCCCTCCCCCCTCTTGATTTTTTTCTAATCTTCGGAGCGATCTTCTTTAAGATCTGAAAACTCATTTGGATCTTCGAAGTGTTCTTCGGGATCTTGAAGATCTTCAATCCAAATTCTTAGTTAGATCCAGTTTTTAGCCAAAAAAAAAATATGTTCTTGAGCCACCTCCCTTGAGTGTTCTTGAGTGTTCATGATATAGAAAACCCCCTTTTTGAGGTTCTTCGGGTGTACAAAGAGATCTTTGTTATGATCTGAAACTTTGTTCGGATCTTCGAAGGGTTCTTCAGGACATTAGAGTTCTTCAATCCATTTTTAGATTTGCCCATTTCTTTTAGAAATAGCCTTTTCTAGCAGAAACTCTGTCCAAATGTTCCTAGAATATTTCAAGAAATAGCCATTCCCAGCGGAAGCTTTGCCGAAGTGCCACGTCAGCCTATCCCCAATAGAAGCTCTGTCAAAGTGCCACCTTAGCCTAACCCTCCCTTTGCCTATCCCCATGAAAGCTCTACTGGAGTGCCACCTCATCCCAAGCCCAGAAATAACCTTTCCTAGCCAAACCTCTGTCCGAGTGTCCCTGGAATATTTTCAAAAATAGCCATTCCTAGTGGAAGCTCTGCCGAAGTGCCACCTTAGCCTAGCCCTCCCTTAGCCTATCCCCAACAGAAGTTCTACTAGAGTGCCACCTCATCCCAAGCCCAGAAATAGCCTTCCCTAGCCGAAGCTCTATCCGAATCCAAATTCAAATCCAAAAATAGCCTTCCCTAGCCGAAGCTCTGTCCGAATCTAAATCCGAAAGTGATTGTTCCTAGCCGAAACTCTGTCCGGATACCATCACAATTAGCATCTCTCAAGAAAGGAAGTTGGAGGTCAAGACCATCTTCTTTTGAGCCAGGAGAACACGAAAGACAGTCCGAGCCGGTACCAATCAGGGGCCCACCCCTCTTGACTTGAAATAGGGGTAAAATTCAAGTATCATCTCTCTCCTTAGCTAAGCATAATGTAGATATCTGATAAGCCTTGTTTTAGTGTATATAATAGTTTGAATTCAATTAATGTATATATGTGTGATAACTTAGCCATACATGTGGAATAGTAATAATTATTGAAAATGTTCGTTCTCAAGCATCTAGCAAAAAGTCTGGTTGAACCGGTTAGATTGGGTGCTTAACACCTTCCCAACTTTATAACCGGACACTTACCCTAAATCTCTAGTCCAGACCAAATTATAGGCCCTTTTCTTAGGAATCGTGCCCACCCCTGGGTCCTAGGCTCATAACCCTAGGTGGCGACTCTAAACCCCATTTACATGATCTCGATCCCGAATTGGACCATCATTAAAATCCCCGTCTCAAATGATGAATTTTACACTCTTGCGAAAGAGGCCCCCACGTATCTTCAAGTGGCAATATGACGGTCTGGGGCCTGCAAGCGAAGCACACATGACTCGAGCCACCTCCCCCTCGCTATGAAGGTGAAGGGAGAGAGAGGAGAGAGGATAGGGATGCATAGCCCATCCATCTCCGGCCGCTAATCGCACAGTGGTGACTCCACTGGGGATAAATGTCAAGCTTCCAATACTAGATGCTACCTTTAAATACAAGAACATTTTCCACCACATTTGTTTGAAAAAGTGTTTGGGTTGACCCCATGTTTGTAATTGTATTTTCTAACCACATCATGCATCGTGCTTGAAGTGAAATCATTTGACAAGGGACTCCCTATCATGCCCGCACCCTCAGGGAGGTCAGCACATGTCATGGAGAGTACTCTGAGAGAAAATGATACCTGCTTCCTACACAAGAGTGGAAGGTATTGTCAAATAGCGAGGATGTTGTATTTATGCCAGCACCCTCGGGGAGGTCCATGCACTTTATAGCATTCTGAGATAGAATGAGTCATCAAACGGTGAGGATGTCCATATTTATGCCAGCACCCTCGGGGAGGTCTGAGCACTTTACAACATTCTGAGATCAAATGATGGTTGCCCTACATTACACTTTTGCACACAATCACTCACGGTTCCACCACCCTATGGCCAATTTCTTAACCTCGTGTGTGGTCACAAGTAATGGGCAAGGAAGTCACCCCTTGATCTCATACCTACGGGTATATCAAAAGGATCACATACCTTATATATTTAGATCCTCTCAAGGAAGCCTTATCGATCCTATTGCATCCACCGCATGCTTGCATCATGTAGAAAATAGATGAAGAAGCTAGAAGCGCCACAAGCTAATTGTAGAACTTGTTTGCGGTCTTGAAAAGGAATGTTCCTACACTATATTCCCATCGTAAAGAATTGCTTTACTAAAGTGGGTTTTGGATAAAATGTGTCCCTCCTCTTTAAGGAAAAAGTCTAGATACGTGACTCAGGGGCAATCCTGCCAGAGCCACGTCAAGTCCTAAGAAGTACTGAGAAAATCAGGAGGAAGGAACCTAGTGGGAAAAAGAGCAAGGGAAGCATGACTTTATTACATGAAATGTCTTATGGGAATGTTCTCGACAAGCCATTTGTATGAATCCCCTGCTTATGACATTGGGTGGACCAGGGGCATCGAACCCTATCCATCCCCTATCATTAAGTGGACTAAATTTGGATGGATCATTGGTTGATAATCTAGTGAGTGTGTGAACAAGAGGTTGGGAATTTAAGAATCCTAAAATAAACCACTTTTGGTTCAGGCACAATTCCACATCTTAAGTATTCACCGTGGCCCTTTGGATGCGTCAGGGTAATCGGTTGAACCGCCTATATCCAGAATCACCTCTATCATCTCTTCAAGATTGTCTACTACTAGGTGATTACAGCCTAGTAAGCATGGATCCACCTGACATGGAAACACCCGAAGAGGCCTGGGTCTATCCTATGGAGACTTTACAGATAGAAATGGCTGAAGTCAAAAGAGGGATAGCTTAAATACTGCATACACTTCAGAACCCTCCCAGAGCTGATCCCAGGAATGAGTTGGCACTGGAAACAGGAGATGTAGACCAGAATGGGCTATAGGTCATCATGGGAATTCTTCCCGAGTTGAATCAGGGGACCCAGAGGATGTCCGACCAACCGATCTGAGAGGATCTTCACCTATCCATCGTAATGGTCAACGAGGGGCAGCACACGTCCTCTTTGACCCTTCAGAGATAGAGAAAGAAAGGAAGCCCAGAGAGTTGTTAGAGAAGTTGGAGAGTATGATTTGAGTAGGAAAAGGCTCAGAAGACCAAGCAGTGGATTCTAAGGAAATGAATTTCTTCTTTGGAGCAAGAATCTCAAAAAAATTCAAGTGGCAGACTGATAGATTTGACGGGTCAGGAGACCCTAAGGCTCATCTAAAGGTCTTCCTCAGCATCGCCAACTTGTGGCAACTTGCAAATAACCAGATGGGGCAATCCTTCATGTTAACCCTATCAGGACTAGCATTGAGATGGCTCACACAGTTGGAGTCATCATAAACTCAGAATTAGGCGATGGTGGTGAAGGCCTTCACAAAACAATACTCCTATAATACTGAGGTGGATGTGAAACGTCCGAAGCTCGAGACGTTGAGGTAGCAGCCTAAAGAAAGATTCATCGCCTTCTTGATGAGATTCAGAGACAAGGCCGCCAAGATGGCAGATAGCCTTCAGAAGCAGAGTAGGTAGACATGTTAATAGAGAACTTGTCAAAGCCCCATTATGATGTTCTTTACTATCATCATTTGCAAAATTTTAATACCATAATAGCCACTAACATAGGTGCAGAATAGAATTCTAAGAGAGGCCCAGTATCAAGAATCCTCCCAAGATGCAAGTCAAAACACCCGAGTCAGATGGGGAAAGGGGTCTAAAAACTAATATGGTGAGTGCAGTTCAGCAGTCAGTCTCACCAGCCACCTCTTCACAACCCTTCATAATACAAGCAGATGCACCCACCCAAAAGGCTCCTCACCCAAGAAAGTAGATTTATGATCTGGGAATGCCCGTAACAACCATATATGAGAAGTTAAAGAAGCAAGGATTGCTAGGGACATGGTTCCAAGAGTAATCAGAAACCCTCCTCTAGCTTGGTATAGGGACCATGAGTATTGTGCCTACCACACTCAGAAGGAGCACAATAATAAAAGATGCTTGGGTTTACAGCATGCAATTCAAGGCTTGGTAGACAATGTAACCATTGAGGTTAAGAACAAACAGCCTCCTAATGTCAATACCAGCTCACTTCCTGATCATGTGAACAATCTAGATGAAGAAACTACGGAGAGTGACCCCACTCAACTCATTGTACCTAGAGCTCAGAAGAATCATATGAATGCCCATGCTTATAGGAAAATCATGAGTCAAAGGGCTAGAATCATAATAGCCCCCAGAAGAAGAGAATCATTAGAGGAAGAGTCAGAAGATCGGGTGCCCCCCATCCATCCCTCCTCATCAGAAGAATCCACCGCACCGTATTACTAGCCTCTGCCACATTATCAGCCTCTGCCATATTATCAGCCTCCACTATATCATCAACCTTTCTCCCACCATCAAAGTGGAGGAAACTCTTCATCCTATCACCCCCAATCTTCATATCCTACCTCTCACATTACATCATCTTCATACCATCCCACTTCATATCCCTCATCACCCGGATACCAATCCCATTCTCAAGGTTTGGTGTATAACCCAAAAGAAGGATGGACGGATGGGTACAATTGGAAGGATATGCTTGCACTACTAGATTCCCCAAATATGACTTCATCAACAGGGTCAGCAAATGCATTAGGGGAAGACTAGGAGAGTGATCCCACTTCTCTAATTTAGCCTGCTGTAACTTCAGAAGACAATCCAAAGGTAATTGAAGAGATTATAGCTGATCTTCTTAGAGCAGTAACCACATTGGCTATAGGGGAGCAGATCAAAGAATACACTTCCTTAATCCTATAGGAAGTGACACAGAGGATGATGAGTTAGGACTGGTCCAACTTTGAGCCAGTAATGATAGGACCAACCCTATAGAAATCTTTTGATCCGTACACTCTAAATATTACGAGCATTTGGATCCCGGAGAATATGATGGTCCTAAGGAATCTGATGAAGAATCAAGGGGGAATGAAATCAGTAAAGAAGAGGATGATAACGACGACGATGAGGATGAAAATAAAGATGACTTTAATTCTCGAGAGGATGATGGTTATCCAAATTAGGATGACTACCAAGGGCCTTGGTACAATGATTATGATAATGAGTCAGAATATTACTCACTAGAACATCCAATATGTTTCTCAGTCTATGCCATTGGCAATGATGAACTAATAGCTGATCCAACAAGTGGCATTTACCCTTCCCTATGCATCTAGGGAGATGATTCTACATCAGATTCAGAGAATGAGGGGGAAATTTGGAAAGCGAACGCAAGTTTATAAGGATGAAAAATACTCCACATTTGATTTGGAAGAAAAACTATGTGAAGTGTATTCCAACACATTGAGAACGCAAGAAAGGGTAGAAGAAATTAAGAAAATGTTAGGCGAAGTAACCATCAGTGACCTTTACTATCAAGAGCAATTGGATGACCTGGAGGAAATAGGACTAGATGACACAATTGTAGAGGCAATAGATGCTGTATTCCAATAGCTTTCCAATGCAGTCAAGAAGCTACGAGCTAGGGCGGTGGATATTTGTGGAGGTCCTTGAATTTCCACCCCAAGCAGGGAAGGAGAATCAGAAGAAGATGATTCTATGGTGGGGATAATCATCCTAACCAATAGTGATGATGAAGATAGTTATCCCACTGATATTATTATGAAAAAACAAATCAATGTGATGGAAACTAGAAGTGGAAAGGACTACAAGGGCAAGGCTCTAGTAGTAGAGCAACCAAGGGCTAATGAGGCCGGATCTAGCATGGTAAAGAAAGAGCCAAAAACCCAGTCTTGGCTCAACTAAAGAAATCCCAGGCAAATATCTCCATTTGGGGATTGTTGATGGTGTCCACTTTGCACTGTGAAGCAGTCTTGAAGTCTCTCGTTGATACGCTAGTGACGATAGAGATAAATCTGACACACCTCACACATATAGTAGGAGCAACATATATAGTGCAGTCCCTGATGTTCTTGGATTCTGAGCTTCCTAAGGAAACCCAACACAATCGGACTCTCCACATTACTGTTGAATGCCTTAACAAAGTAGTTCCCAATGTTCTTGCTGACAATGGGTCCACTTTGAATGTTCTGCATAGAGATCATCAAAGAGTATTGGTGTCAACTTGGAAGAAATGAGGCCAACCATCCAAACCATAAGGGCATACGATAATACCAAGAGGAAGATTCTTGGCATCATTAACCTTGCTATAAAGATTGGCCTGATGAAGTTTGATGTTGATTTCCAAATCATTGTTATACCAACAGCTTTTAACATGCTCTTGGGAAGGCCTTGGTTGCATCCTGTGAAGGCAGTGTCCTCTAGTCTCCATAAAAAAATGAAGTTCTTTCATGAGGGGAAGGTGGTCTTAGTGGTCGGAGATCCTAAAGTGGTTAACACTCTGGCCAACATTGAAAACGGGGAAGAATAGGACCAGGTGGGTGCAGCTGAGTGGTTTTGAAATAGACACCACTTGCGTAGTTATTGCCAAAGAAGCTCCAAAGGAGAAAATCCCGGCTAACTATGAAGCCATCTAGAATCCGCAAGTGAATCAAATGATGAAAAACATGCAGTATTTTCCTGGCAAGGGAATGGGAAATATCACCAAGGAGTTCTAAAGCAACCTAGTTTGGCGGTGAACAAAGGAAAGAATGGTCTCAGGTACACTCCAACTGTCAAAGGCAGAAAGTGTTGAGGATGACTAGGAAGATCTCCGTCACTTACTACCCTACTCTCAATGGATACTTTGTGAAAGAAGGAGAGGATTTTCCCTTTTGTGGAAATGTGGAGCCGTGGTTTGATGAAGCCACCACAAAAATGCAGCCAGGACTTGAAATTTTCTTCCAAGACAAGTTCGATTAGGTGACTCATGAAATGGAACAACTAGAAAATGCTAGTCAAAGAAGGTGACCTAGACAGTTGCATCACTGGGATAGCAGAAATTGCACTGATCGAGACTGGATCTTCCTCTGATGATCCTACAACAATGATACAATCAAAGGAGACACTTAGTCCTCAAATTCACATGAAGAGAGAATGGGAGAAGAAGATAAGGCTCACCTGGAGTTTGCCACTTCCCATGGATTTGAAAAGTTTCATTTGCTCTCTCCTACAAGAGCCTAGAGCCCGAGAGTTGCATGAGCTCAAGCCCCATCCTTTCAGAGGAAGAAGTATGTACGCAAAACAGAGGAGAGCATAAAGGATGATGGTTTGTATGTATTGTGTCTGAACCAATTGCAATGGGAAGGCTTATGAAGGTGGTCAAAGATTTGACCGAGGTACCGGGATGGCATCCCTCAACCGGCTCAAAAAGATAGACTTTAAAGAAAAAGGATTGAGCAGTCTCCATCGATCTTCACCCCTCAGAAAGTTTGGCTTCCGAGAGCACGAGATTGATCAGCTGGTATTCATAAAGAAGCAGACACCTGTCCTGAAGAACCATTGTACCACTAAAGAAATAGTAGCAACTTTCTCAGAAGGCGAAGAAGGCCCTTTGCCACATCTCCTCATCCATCACGCCACTGAACCACTTATGAACTGGACAAGCATTGGGGAAAACTTCAAGTTTGCTCATGCTATTGAGTCAACTAGTCTGTAGTCAAATTTGTTGTTTGTGATTCTATGTCAATCTCCCCTTTTGAGAAGAGTTTAGAGTCCTTATATGATGAGTCTGTTACTCCTTCTTTCATGAATATGATTTCTGATTCTGAGTATGACTTGCCTCCTTTTTCTGATGATGATCTTAATAAATATCAAGAATTAATAAAACAATGCAAACCAAAGAAAGCCCAACCCATCCGTGAGGATACTCGGGTTATTAGTCTAGGAACTGACCAATGCCTTCGAGAGGTAAAAAATTGGCACAATCCTTGATGACAAAGAAGTAGAATAGATGAGTAATCTTCTGAAGGAATTTGCTGAGATCTTTGCTTGGTCTTACGAGGATATGCTTGGTATCGAACCCAACATTATGCAACATCGATTGCCGACTTACCCTAGGGTAAAGCTAGTAAAACAGAAGCTCAGAAGAATGGGGCCTGAATGGAGTGAGAAGATTAGAAAAGAAGTTGTGAGGAAATGGAATACGGGTTTCTTACAAGTGGTGAAGTATCCCCAATGGTTGGCCAATATTGTACCAGTACCGAAGAAAGATGGAAAGGTACTAATATGCATAGACTACCGAGATCTTAACAAAGTAAGCCCTAAAGAAGACTTCCCATTACATCACATTGATGTATTAGTGGATAATACGGTGGGGCATGCTTTATTATCATTCATGGATGGATTCTCGAGATACAACCAAATAAGCATGCACCCAAAGGATCGTGAGAAAATAGCCTTCACCACTCCATAGGAAACCTATTGTTACAAGGTGATGCATTTTGGATTGAAGAATGCCAAGGCAACCTACCAAAGTGCAGCCACGGCTATATTGCATGACATAATGAAAAAAGATGTGGAAGTCTCTGTGGACGACATGATAGTAAAGTCTAAAGATCGGCAGGGGCATGTTCCCACACTAAGGCAATTCTTTGAAAGAATCAAGAAGTATTAGCTGAAGTTGAACCCTCAGAAGTGTGTATTCGAGACAACGACGGGAAAGTTGTTAGGCTTCTTGGTGAGTGAAAGAGGCATTAAAGTCGACCCTATCAAGATCAAGGCAATTCAGGAAATGCCCACACCTCAGATTGAGAAGCAATTATAAGGATTTCTGGGTCACATCCAATATATTAGCAGATTCATAGCTCAGTTGACTACAATCTGTGAACCAATTTTCAAGCTGCTAAAGAAGTATCAGCCCACGGAATGGAATGACCAATGCCAACAAGCCTTTGACAAGATCAAGGAGTACCTGATGAACCCGCCAGTATTGACACCGTCGGTGGAAGGAGCACCACTTCTATTATACCTATCCATGGGAGAATATTCCATCGGCTCTTTACTAGCACAGAAGGAAACATAAAAGGGGGCAGAGTATGCCATGTATTACCTCAGCAAGAAGTTTCTAGAATATGAGACCTGATACACATCTTTGAAAAGAACTTGTGTTGCATTGATTTGGGCAACTAAAAGGTTATGACACTACATGGTTTCCTATCCGGTGCATTTGATCTCAAAGATGGATCCCATCAAATATCTCTTCAAGAAACCTGCCTTAACAGGAAGGATGGCCTGCTGGTTACTTTTGCTATCAGAGTTTAACATCACCTATATTACTTAGAAATCTATCAAGGAACAAGTCATAGCCAATCATTTGGTTGCTCACCCCATAGAAGATGGAAGATCCTTGGATGATGCCTTTTCTGATGAAGGAATCACCGCAATAGAGGAAGAAGATACAATTAATCAATGGTAATTATTCTTTGATGGAGCAGCCAATCAGAAGGGATGTGGTGGGGGAGTATTGCTTGTCACTCCTGATGGTCTTTATTTACCTTTGTCATTCTGCCTCGACTTCCCCTGTACCAATAACATTGTTGAGTATGATGCTTGTGCTTTAGGGCTCAAAATTGCTTTAACCATTGAGATGAAAAGGATCAAGGTTTACGGAGATTCATCCATTGTCATCTGTTAGACACAGGGAAAGTGAAAAACTAGAGATGAGAAGCTGAAGCCATATCAAGAGCATCTGGAAGAGGTGATTAAACACTTAGAGAAGATTTCGTTCGAATACTTCCAGAGGGATGATAATAAGTTTGTTGATGCCCTTGCAACCTTGGCTTCTATGGTAGAGTACAACCCTATGGCTAGAGTCTGACCATTCTTGGTAGAACAAAGAAGTAGGCCTGTTTATCAAAATTCAGTGAACTCTCTCACTGTGGATGGTCGGTTTTGGTTTCCTCACATAGTGGATTTCATCAGGGAAAAGAAGTATCCAGTTGAAGCAACTGATAGAGAGAAGAAGTTTCTGAGAAGATATACCACCCAGTTTATTCTCCAAGAGATTCTGTCATACTAGAGATCCTATGATGGAATACAGTTGTTGTGTGTAGATGAGGAAAAAGCTACAACTATCATGGAAGAAATTCATCAAGGTCTTTGTGGACCCCACATGAATGCCAAGATGTTATCTAAGAAGATCGTCAGGCTAGGATATTATTGGAACACAATGGAAGCGGATTGCATGGACTTTGTCAGAAAATACCACAAGTGTCAGATATTTGTTAACATCATACATATCCCACCAACAGAGTTGCATTCGCTCAGTTCACCTCGGCCATTCTCCACTTGGGGCATCGATACATTAGAGAGGTCAACCCGAAAGCATTCAATGGCCACGAGTTCATCTTGGTAGCCATTGATTATTTCACCAAATGGATAGAAGCTCAGTCTTATGAAGTCCTCACATCTGCTAAGGTATCCAAGTTCATCCAAGAAAACATCATTTCCCGATATGGAGTACCTCAAGAATTGATATCAGACCAGGGATCCCATTTCTGGGGTAAGACCGATAAAATCTACACAAAATTCGATATCAGAAGGCATCACTCTACCAGTTACAGGCCACAGACCAATGGGGTAGTAGAAGCAGCTAACAAGAATATCAAAGTCATTCTGTAGAATATGGCGAAAACACACAAGGATTGGGCTAATAAGTTACCCCTTGCCTTATGGGCATATCGGACTTCTATACAATTTTCAACAGGGGCAACTCCTTTCTCTTTGGTGTATAGGGTTGAGGTGGTTCTACCCGTGGAAATCCTGGTACCATCCCTAATGGTTCTTCTTGATAGTTAGCTACCTGAAGGAGAGTGGGTGAAGGCCAGACATGATGAGCTCAATTTTCTTGATGAAAGGCGCATAAAGGCCATGGATAATCTGAAGAAGTATCAACTAAGAATGGCCAGGGCCTTTAACAAAAATTTGAAGCCCCACCACATAGAGGCGGGAAAATTTGTTCTTTAAGAACAAAGAGCCCAAATTCATGACCTAAAAGGAAAATTCAAGCCCAACTGGAGCGGCCCATTCACTATTAAAGAAATTCTACCAGGCAAAGCTGTGAAACTCATAGATCACAATGGTGAAGAAATACCCAGACTAATTAACATGTATCAACTCAAGAAATATTATATATCAAAGGGTGAATGGCCTGAACTACGTCAGACCTGATTCCTCTCGAGGGATACGTAGGCAACTTGACATGTGCAAGTGTGGTCTCAACCATCTAAAGGTAATAAATTGGTTCCTTTATTAATAATCAAAGTACCTTAAAAGATCATCATAGTTTGTGTCCCCCAAGAATCGCGATTTAGCATTAAAGGCTATTAGGTATCTATCATCCACCCATTGGTCCATCACTTCTTACCAAGCATTCTATCCCCCAAGAATTGCCATTTGGCATACAAGGCCATTAGGTATCTGTCATTCACCTATGATCCATCCATTCTTATCCAGGATTCTATTCCCTAAAATAAAATCGCCACCTGGCACTAGTTTATTCTCCACCCTTGATCAGTCAAAGTCAAAAGAAAAAAAGAAGAGCTTGATGCAACAGTGGTAAAGGCTTGTTTAAATCATTAGCTAATGAGTAATGCTTTGATAAATCATCATGTCTCACTATTTGTATTGTTTTCAGGAAAATTCATGGTCTTGTTGGATAAGACATTGAGGAAATGGACCTTGGACATAAATATGAGAGCACCAGGATTGCTGGAATCCATGAGTGTGTCATTTCTTGGCCAAGTTGGATGTGTGAAGCTACATCACCAATTACTCCGACAGGTGCCTTAACACTGGGATGCTGACCTAGATGTATTTCAGTTTGGATTAGTGGTGATTTGCCCAAATCTTGAAGAATTTTCGGTTTGTATGCTATCTCCACCCAAAGGCAGTTTGTTCCAACCCTCTTTGAAGAATGATTGCCCAGAGGAAATTCAGGATTTCTTCGGATGGAAAGAAGTAAAGCAATTTGTAAGGTATGGGAAGATTGACATTTTGAAGGTGGCTCAGATCTTCGTCCAATATCTACCAATTGGAGGAATCCATCAGCAGCGATTCCTGGATGCTTATTTACTTTGCATAATAGCTTGTTATGTTCTCTGCACTCCTGGGCATGGTGCACCATCTGTTCTGATTGAGGTAGTTATACAGTTGAAGAATGGAGGTGACATCGTCCCTACGGTTCTTGCAGAAACATTCAAGGGATTTGATGACATGAGCTATGGCCATAAATTTGGACTAGATCATTATCAAGGAAGTCCTACTGTTTTTTAGATTTGGCTCCTCGATAAATTGAAGCTCACCGCACCATTAAGGGGAAGCCCAATCAAAGTTTTTGTTACCAGGATAAGAGGGAAGTTCTGGAATTCGACCTTATCACCAATTGGAAGAAGTACTTGCAGGAAAGGACTGTGCAGGATATCGCATGGAGGTGCCCAAGGAAGCCACAAACAGATTTTTTGATGAAGACCCCTAGCCACAACTATGTTAGACTAATGGGATTGACACACAAGTCCTTTTATTTGCCTACGTACATCAGCCGACAATACAGGCTCGAGGAGATGGACACAGAAGAGTTAGTAAACTTTCACCCACCTCAAGAATTGTCTCCCCACCTTGTTATTCACCTATCCCATCTGTGGTTGGAAAATTGTCCCTCTTTTCATGTAATTCATATGGTTATGGAATGAGGAAGTATCTAGATTTTTGTTTTATCTCAATTATTCTAATTATGACTTGAGTTATGGAATTGATTGTGCCTAAGAAGTGCAAGCAAACAAAAAAAACAAACAAAAAAAAAACAAAAAAAAAAAGAAAGAAGAAAGATTTTCTTTGTGCCAAAAGTAAGTTTTCATAGAGATGCTGAAATAAAATAATGAACAAACAAGGGGAGGGAAAAAGGAAAAGGAAAGAAAATATCCATGTGTGTGTTTGCAGGAAATACAGGAACAAATCCCTATGGGTCAGAAGCCATCATTTGAATCGTACTCTAAACCATCCTCTTGAAGCACCAGGGAGTCCACAGATGCTACTCCAACTTGCTCCAACCTCTGGGTCAGGTCCTCAATCAGTGCACCCTATCAGGCAATGTCCCGATCCTTGGCAACTATCACCTCGCACAGGCCATAGTGCATCCTCCTAATCTCAGCATAGACCTCTGGGGACACCTTAGAAAGAGCATATCAGCCAAAGGAAGTCAAGAATTAATTGGAAAATGATCAGATACTCACATAATCATAAGGAATAGGCAGCCCAAGGGAAGCATCTACATCTGTGTTCAGCTCCAGAAGATGAGGGGGACTGGGGTTGGCTGCGTTGGGATAGGTCCAGGTAAGGAAGCCACCAAAATGAACAATAGCGACTTTGAGAGACCTACTGGCACTAGTAGAGGGCCATGCTTGTGAAGGATCGATAGCACTAGCATGTGACCGAATAGCAGAAGGATCTACACGTCTCACTCTCCCCTGAAAGAACATCAGTCAAGACCAAAACAAGGAAGAATCTGTAGGAAACACTCAAGAAAGGGCAACATACCACTGGACCATTGGGACCGAGAGGGGTGCACACTATCTCTTGCTCCAAGAAGGCTCCATAGTCCCTATCCAGATCAAAAAATGAGTCCTCCCATACTCTGTTAGCCAAGTACTTCATCTCATCTTCATGGATTGGACAATGCATAGTGGATGGAGGAAGACAGAGAGAAGGAAATGAATCGATATCTGACCACTGGGGTACTACTCTCTCTCCTAAGTACTAGGCATGGCCTCACAGGCCCTGGAAAAGGACTCGGTTCTCAAACAGTTGGGGAACCCAGTCGACTCTCTCAAAATCCGAAAATACAAGGTCATGGAATGGTCTCAAAGCAACCTGCAAAACCAAGGAAGGGTAATTATAGCATTAGGTGAATGGAATTTCAATATCAAACATGGCATACCTCAGTGAGATCGTTCAAAAGAGAACGAGCGGTGGTCCTCGGAGGATGACATCGAGCCCGGACCACATGGTTATCTCCCTATTTTACGGCCAGGGGGAAGAAGAATGTCTCAGAATCCCTCAGTTTAGGTGCTATGGTTCCCAGATGCTCAAACCACCAGGGCTGTTTCAAGAAATCAAAGTAAGAAAGTGCAGACCAAATGAGTTAAAGAAAATAGATATGAGAAGGAAAGTTACCTGGATGATGCAGCCTACCCCCTTGAGGCCCCTATCCCCATAGGACAGCAGGTATAGGGACTGTAGCAGATATGCATAGGCAGCCCCACCCTAGTCCCAGGTATCTATTGTCCAAAGATAGGAAGAACAACAGGCGGATATCTACTCCCCCTCGGAGGTCACTGAAGAGGCATTGGCCTGCGACAAACAGCAAGAAGGAAAGTGCTATCTGAGACATGTTGCTTGGATTCTCCCCCAGGCCAACTTTCCACCATCGGGCACTAATCTCTCCTAGGCGGATGCACGTCTGGCTAGCTTTAATTGTGATACCGATCAGATCTATGAACTCCCTAGTAGTCGGGAATCCTACAAGTAGGGTCATGGTTCTACCCCCAAATGGAATTCCTGTCAAGGTATAGAAGCACATAGGCGTAATGGTGATCTCGCCAACAAGAAGGTGAAAATTGTGAGTACTCGGCCACCACTACTCCATCAGGGCCCCCACCAATGCCGGATTAAACTTCCGGGTCTTTGCAAGGGCAAGTCGGCACATATAGGTATCAATCATCTCTTTCACCTTGTGAGGGAGCATCCTATACTAGGACTGAACCATGTTTGAGTGGCTATAGGAGGACAAGTTAGGCGGTTCCTTCCCCTCATGCTAATGGAAATAATAAATAAATAATAAAAGAAAAGAAGCAGCAAAAAGAAAAAACAATACAAAACAAGAAAAAAAGATAATCAAAATAAGGAATGAAATATAAGGACTTACTCAAGAACCCCATATGGAGTTGTAGATGTGATTCCGACTATTGTGAAAGGTTTGCCTGAAATACCAATCGGCCCCGCCCTCATCCCTATGGGAAGGACTATTGCAACTCTTGAGCTGGAACTCTCCCAGAGTCTTCCTCTTTCCTCCTTTTAGCCATACTTTTAAAAATTACAAAAAGCCCTTAAAGCTTTTAGAAATTATAAAAATCCCCAAAAAGTTTTCCAATTTGCACAAAAGCCCACGAGAATGTCAAATTCTCCAAATAGCTCCTCCCTCAAGAACAAGATGAATATCTTTAAGAACTCCAAGAGAAAAATGAAGAACACCAAGAACAAGAGGAAAAACTTTAAGAAAAACCAGAGGGTTCTAGGAACTCACTTCACTCAAAAAAGTTAGAATGAAGAATGAATAGGAGAGGGGACCCATTTTATACAAAAAAAAAAAAAAAAAAAAAAAAATTTTAAATTCCAAATCAACATCAAGAATCAAAGTCAAAAATCAAGTTCTAAACCAAAAATCAAGAATCAAGGAAAAATCAAGAGGAGACATAATTTACCCGGCCCCAAGCGGCCCAATCTCATTGACCTAGCCCCAGATGGCTCAATCTCATTGACTCGGGCCCAAGTGGCCTAATTGCATTTACCTGGCCCTAGGCGGCCCAATCTCATTGACCCGACCCCATGTGGCCCAATCTCATTTACCGGGCCCCAGGCAGCCCAATCTCATTAACTTGGCCCCAGGTGGCCCAATTGCATTTACTGGGCCCTAGGTGGCCCAATCACCTTTATTCAGCCCCAGGTAGTCCAATGTTGTTAACCCGGCCCCACAAGGTGCTTTCCCTTTGAGTAAGATCTAAGTGGCCTGATCTCATAGACCAAATCCCTGAACTGGCACATGTGAAGCCCAGCTAAGGAAAATCCAAGCGTCAGACATTTTTACTTGTTGCAAGATTAGAAGAGTAGTGAATTCCTCTCTTGTAACCATTGGTCCCAGATAGTCCAGATTGGCTTGAAAGACCCAGCCTGGAGACTATATTTCTATGAACTGGCACATGCGAAGCCCAGCTAAGGAAGAGTCACAATCAACGTACTAACTTTTTTTTTACGGGATTGGAAGAGCAACGAAATCCTTTCCCCCAACTGGCAGCCCAGGTAAGTCCTAAAACTTTAGAGATATTATTTGCTGCATTTTTTTTTAACTCTGTCGTAACTGAGCAAGATGACGGCAGTATATGCTCCAGGTGACAAAATGTGGTCATTCTTTTCTTTGCCCTTTGGCCATTGGCATAGGCATTGGCCAAAGAGGGGCATTCTGTAGACACCCAATTTTGTCACCCTCCTTTGGCTATGATGAAATATGGATCTTGGATGTGACTTTCGGCTTCTGGTCGACAGAGATTCTGATGGAAATATTCCCCTACCCAAAACCTTAGAATCCCCGCGTGGGAGAGAGGAAGGTCTAATTTTGAGTTATCATATATGAAGAAATCTAGTCAAGATGACCATACAGATAAAGAGTGCTCAAAAACACTATTCTAATGATATATGATATGCCAAAATCGGACAGACAGATCTCTAGCAATCATCCCCGAAAAATCATGCCTTCCCATACATATACCGCGCACACGGACAGTCCCACTGGAAACCTAAAAGAATCCCTCACCTGACCCAAGCACCCTAAAATTCATCCCCTACCTACCCAGATAACCTCGAAACACTCCCGGATCTAAAACTCTAGAAATCCCCACGTGGGAGGGAAGGGGTCCAATTTTGGCTTTTTATGTACAAAGGAATCCGGTCAAGATGACCATATAGATGGGTAGTGCTCAAAAATATGATTCCGACGATTTATGGTACTCCAAAATCAGACTGACGGATCTCCCGCAACCTTCCCTGGAAAATCACATTTTTTTTGCATTCATGGCACACACACCGGCTAGCCAGCCCAGCCAGCCCAACCTAGCCGCACACCTATGTGCAGGCCTACCACATACTGTGCATGGCCCTGCCGCACAGTGTGCAGGCCCCAGCCGCACGCCATGCATACTGTGGCCGCACACCGTGCACATGGCCCGCACACTGTGCACATTGCACGCACACCCATGCATTCCTATATCCGTGACATCTCCTGCACTCCCGGTAAAACTTTCTCTCTCCTCTCGCTTTTTCAAAACTACCTTTTCTGGCAAAATATTCTCTCTCCTCTCACTTTTTCGAAAACTACCTTTTCTGGCAAAACCTTCTCTCTCCTCCCACTTTTCCAAAAACTAACTTTTCCGAAAAAACTTTTTCTCTTCTCCTGCTTTTCTAAAAACTATATTGTCTAGTAAAACTTTCTCTCTCCTCCCACTTTTCTGAAAACTGCCTTTTCTGGAAAAAAACCTCCTCTCTTCTCTCACTTTTTTGAAAACTACCTTTTCTAGCAAAACTTTTTCTCTCCTCCTGCTTTTCCAAAAAATACCTTTTTCGACAAAACTTTCTCTCCTCCAGCTTTTTTGAAATCAATTTTTTCTAAGCTAAAATTTCTCTCCTCCCATTTTTTTGGAAAACCCCTTTTACCCACTGGACAAAAGCCCTCCCCACCCATTTTTGCCTTCAACTCCCCCTTTTACCCATTGGACAAAAATCCTATCTCTTCACTTTAGGCAAGAGCTCCCTTTCGTCCACTGGATAAAGGGATTCCCCCTCTCCTATTTGGTTGAAAAAAAAAATACCCTCCCCTCCCTTAGAAAAAAGACACTAACAGACACCTGAATCCCCTTTTAGAGTGAAATTTTCCTCCTCTCCTCCCTCTTGATTTTCTTTTGATCTTCGAAGCGATCTTTGTCAAGATCCAAAACCTCATTTGGATCTTCAAAGTGTTCTTCGGGATCTTGAAGATCTTCAATCCAAATTGTTAGTTAGATCCAGTTTTAGCCAAAGATATTATGTTCTTGAGCCACCTCCCTTGAGTGTTCTTGAGTGTTCTTGAGCGTTCTTAAGATAGTAACCCCCCTTTTTGAGGTTCTTCGGGTCTACAAAGAGATATTTGTTAAGATCTGAAACTCTGTTAAGATCTTCAAAGTGTTCTTCGGGACTTTGGAGTTCTTCAATCCATTTTTAGTTCAGCTCGTTTCTTTTCAGAAATAGTATTTCCTCGCCGAACCTCTGTCTAAATGTCCTTGAAATATTTCCAGAAATAGCCATTTCCAGCGGAAGCTCTGTCAAAGTGTCACCATAGTCTAACCCTCCCTTAGCCTATCCCCAGCGGGAGCTCTGTCGGAGTGCCACCTCATCCCAAGCCCAAATATAGCCTTTCCTAGCCAAACCACTATTCGAGTGTCCCTGGAATATTTTCAAAAATTACTGTTCATAGTGGAAACTCTGCCAATGTGCCACCTCAGCCTAGCCCTCCCTTAGCCTATCCCAAGCCCAAAAATAGCCTTCCCTAGCCGAAGCTCTGTCCTAATCCAAATCTAGAAATAGCCTTCCCTAACCGAAGCTTTGTCCAAATCCAAATCCAAATCCGAAAGCAACTATTCCTGGTTGGAACTCTGTCCGAATACCATCATAATTAGCATCTCTCAAGAAAGGAAGTTGGAGGTCATGACCATCTTCCCCTGAGTCGGGAGAACACGAAAGACAGTCCAAGTCAGTTCTAATCAGGGGCCCACACCTCTTGACCCGAAACAGGGGTCAAATTCAGGAATAATCTCTCTCCTCATTTAAGCATAATGTAGATATCTAATAAGCCTTGTTTTAGTGTATATAATAGTTTGAATTCAATTAATGTATATATGCATGATAACTTAGCCATACATGTGAAATAGTAACAATTATGGAAAATGTTCGTTCTCAAGCATCTAGCAAGAAGATCGGTTGAACCGGGCAGATTGGGTGCTTAACACCTTCCTAACTCTGTAACCTGACACTTACCCTAAATCTCTAAACCAGATCAAATTTCGGGCCCTATTCTTAGGGATCGGGCCCACCCCTGGGTCATAGGCCCATAACCCTAGGTGGCGACTCCAAACCCCATTTGTATGATCCCGATCCCCAAATTGGACCATCATCAAAACCCCTATCTCAAATGACGAATTTTATACTCTTATGAAAGAGGCCCCCACGTATCTCCAATCGATGATACAACAGTGCGGGGCTCGCAAGCGAAGTACACACTACTCAAGCCACCTCCCCCTTGCCATGAAGGTGAAGGGAGAGTGAGGAGAGAGGATGGAGATGCATAGCCCATCCATCTCCGGCCTCTAACCTCACATAAGGATCACATACCTTACATATATAGATCCTGTCAAGGAAGCCTTATCAGTCCTATTGCATCCACTGCATGCTGGCATCATGTAGAAGATATATGAAGAAGCTAGGAGCACCGCAAGCTAACTATAGAAATTGTTTGCAATCTTGAAAAGGAATGTCCTTACACTATATTCCCATCATAAAGAATTGCTTTCCTAAAGTGGGTTTCAAATAGAATGTGTCCCTCCTCTTTAAGAAAAAAAAAGTCTAGATACATGACTCAGGGGTAATCCCGTCAGAGTCAGGTCAAGTCCCGAGAAGTCTCGAGAAAATCAGGAGGAAGGACACCTAAAGGGAAAAAGAGTAAGGAAAGTATAACTTTATTACATGGCATGTCTTATGGGAATATTCTTGACAAGCCATTTGCATGAATCTTTTGCTTATGATGTTGGGTGGACCAGGGGCATCAAACCCTATCCACCCCTATCATTAAGCGAACTAACTTTGGATGGATCATTGGTTGTTAATCTAGTGAGTGTGTGAACAAGTGGTTGGGAATTCAAGAATCCTATAATAAGCCACTTTTGGTTCAGGCACAATTCCACACCTTAAGTATTCTCTGCGGTCCCTTTGGATGCGTCAGGGTAATCGGTTGACTCACCAAAGTTCAGTATCACCTCCGTCATCTCTCTAAGATTGTCTACTACCAAGTGATTATAGCCCAGTGAGCATGGATCCACCCAACATGGAAACATCCAAACATGCCTAGGTCCATCCCGTGGAGACCTTGTAGACAGAAATGGCTGAAGTCAAGAGAGGGATAACTCAAATATTGTATGCACTTCAGAATCCTCCCATAACTGATCCTAGGAATGAGCTGGCACCGGCTACGGAAGATGTAGACCAGAATGGAGCTATAGCTTATTGTGGGAACTCCTCCTGAGTTGACTTGGGAGAACCAGAGCAAGTTAGGTCAACCGGCCAAAGAGGATCTTCACCTACCCATCCCAATGGTCAATGAGGGGCCTATTCCAGAGTACCGACACCCAGAGTAGTGTTAGAAGATGAAGAAGAGGAATTTGCAACACATGTCTGGATGGAACCTTCGGAAACAGACAGAGAAAGGAAAGTTAGGGAGCAACTAGAAAAGTTGGAAAATATGTTCTGAGTAGGGAAGAGTTCGGAATGCCAAGCAGTAGTGTAAGATCAAATGAGTTTCTTTTCTAGGGCAAGGTTTCTCGAGAAATTCAAGTGGCAAACTGAGAGGTTTGATGGGTCAGGGGACCCCAAGACTCATCTCAAAGTCTTCTTTAGCATCACCAAGTTATAGAAACTTGTAGACAACTAGATGGGGCAAGCCTTCAAGTTAACCCTATCAGGACTAGTACTAAGGTGGCTCACATAGTTGGAGTAATCCCAAACTCAAAATTGGACCACAGGGGTGAAAGCCTTCACCAAGCAGTACCCTACAATACTGAGGTGGATGTGAAATGTCAGGAGCTTGAGATGTTGAGACAACAACCTAGAGAAGGATTCATCACCTTCTTGATGAGGTTCAGAGACAAGGCTGCCAAGATGGCAGATCGGCCTTCAGAAGCAGAATAGGTAGAGATGTTGATAGAGAACTTGTCAAATCCCTATTATGATGTTCTTTACTATTGACATCTACAAAGTTTTGATGCCTTAATAGCCACCGGCACACGGGTGGAGAATAGAATTCTGAGAGAGGCCCATTATCAAGGATCCTCGTAAGATGCAAGGAAGAACACTAGAGTCGGACATGGAAAGAGGTCAGAAACTAATATGGTGAGTGTAGCTCACCAGCCACTTCTTCACAGCTTTTCATAGTACAAGCAGATGCATCCTCCTAGAAGGCCGCTCGTCTAAGAAGGCAGCTTTTTGATTTGGAATGCCCGTGACGGCAGTATATGAGAAGTTAAAGAAACAGGGATTGCTAGGGATAGTGGCTCTAAGAGTGATTAGCAACCCTCCTCCAGCTTGGTATAGGGATCATAAATATTGTGCTTACCACACTCAGAAGGGGCATAACACTGAAATATGTTTGGGTTTATAACATGCGATTCAAGACCTAGTAGTCAACGGGACCATTGAAGTCAAAGTCAAGCAATCTCCCAATGTCAACACCAATCCACTCCTTGATCATGTGAACAATCTAGAGGAAGAAGACATAGAAAGTGATCCCACTCAACTCATTGTACCTAGAGCTTGGAAGAATCATATGAATGCCCGAGCTTATAGGAAACTCATGAGTCAAAGGGTTAGAGTCATAAGGGCCCCCAGAAGAAGAGAATCATCAGAAGATCAGATGTCTGTCGTTCATCCTTCCTCATCAGAAGAATCCACCGCACCACATTACCAACCCCCACTATACCTTCCACCTCCACCATATTATCAGCCTCTGCCATATCATCAACCTTCCCCCCAAACCTTCCCCACACCATCAAAGTGAAGGAACCTCCTCATCCTATCACCCCCAATCTTCATATCCTACCTCTCACATTATATCATCTTCATACCATCCTACTTCTTATCCCTCATCACCCTCATACCAATCCCATTCTTAAGGTTTGGTATATAACCTAAGAGAAGGATGGACAGATGGGTACGATTGGAAGGATATGCTTGCATTACTAGATTCCCTAAAAATGACCTCATCAACAGGGTCAGTGAATGCATTAGGGGAAGACTAGGAGAGTGATCCCACTTCTCTAATTCAGCCCGTTGTATCTTCATATGACAATCCAGAAGTAATTGAAGAGGTTACAGTTGATCTTCTCAGGGCAGTAACCGTATTGGCCATAGGGGAGCAGATCATAGAATATAATTTCCTAATCCACATAGGGAGTGACACAGAGGATGATGAGTCAGGACTGGTCCACCGTCGAGTCAATGATGATAAGGCCAACCCTATAGAAATCTTTCGGTCCATACACTCTGAATACTACGAGCATTTGGACGCTAGAGAATTTGATTGTCTAGAAGAATCTGATGAAGAATCAAGTGGGGGGAAAATCAATGAAGAAGAGGATTATGACAATGATGATGAGAAGGAAGATGAGGAGGATGGAGATGACTCTAATTCTCAAGAAGATGATGTGTATCCAGACTGGGATGACTACCAGGGGCCTGGGTATATTGATAATGATGATGAGTTAGAATATTACTCACCAGAACATCCGACTTATTTTTTAGTCCATGCCATTGGTGGTGGTGATTTGACAGCTGATCCGACAGGTGGAATTTACCCTCCCTCTATATGGGAGGAGATGATTTTACATTAGATTTTGAAAGTGATGAGGGATCTGGAGAGCCGATGCAATTTTATCTAGATAAACCGGAATCTCCAGTCGAGCTAGAACAAAAGTTGTGAAGTGTACTCCACTGCATTGAAGATGTAGGAAATGATAGAATAAATTAATGACATATTGGGGTAAGTAACCATTAGTGATCTTTACTACTGCATACAGTTGGATGATCTGGAGGAAATAGGGCAAGATGGCATAATTGCAAGGCGGTAGATGCTGCATTCCAACAACTCTCTAATGCAGTAAAAAAGCTATGAGCCAGGGCTATGGATATTTATGGAGGACCTTGACTTCCCAACCTAAGTAGGGAGGGGGAATCAAAAGAAGAGGATGACACTATGGTAGGGATAATCACCATAACCAATAGTGATGATGAAGATTTTTATCCCATATAGATTATTGTGAAGAAACTTGTCAACGTGATGGAAACTAGGAGCAGGAAAGACTATAAGGGCAAGGCTCTAGCAGTAGAACAGCCAAGCGCTAATGAGGCCAGAACTAGCAGCTTGAAGAAAGAGCCAGAGAACCCAATCTTGGCTCAACTCAAGAAGTCCCAAGCAAACATCTCAATTTGGGGATTGTTAATGGCATCCCCCTCTCACCGTGAAGCCATTTTGAAGTCCCTCACTAATGTGCAGGTGCCGATCGAGATAAAGTTGGCACATCTTGGACATATAGTAGGGGCAACATATGCGGTGCAATCTCTGATGTTCTCGGATTTAAAACTTCCCAAAGGAGCCTAGCACAATCGGGCTCTCCACATCACAGTAGAATGCTTTGACAAAGTGGTTCCCCAGGTTCTTGTTGACAACAGGTCCGCTTCGAATGTGCTACCATTAAGATCACAAAGAGTATTGGCATCAACTTGGAAGAAATGAGGCCGACCACCCAAACCATATGGGCATATGACAATACGAAGAGGAAGATCCTTGGCATTATTGCCCTTGCTGGAAAGATTGGCCCGGTGAAGTTTGATATTGACTTCCAAGTCATTGATATACCGGAAGTTTTTAACATGCTCTTGGGAAGTGTAGACACGCAATTTTGTCACCCTACTCTAGCTATGATGAAATATGGATCTTGAGCGCGACTTTTGTCATTCGATCGATAGAGATGCTGATGTAAACATTCCCTATCCGAAACCCTAGAGTGCCCGTGCAGGATAGAGGAAGGTCTAATTTTAGCATTTTATATACAAAGGAATTTGGTCAAGATGATCGTACAAATGAATAATGCTCAAAAATACGATTTTGACGATATATGATATGCCAAATTCGGATCAATGGATCTCGACAATCATCCCCAGAAAATCATGCCTTCCCGCACATATGCCGCACACACGAACAGTCCCGCTGGAAACCTAGAAAATACCTCACCTAACCCAAACACCCTAAAATTCATCTCCTACCAACCCAGATAACTGCGAAACACTCCCAGGTCTGAAACCCTAGAAATCCCTACACAAGAGGGAAGGGGTCCAATTTTGGCTTTTTATATACAAAGGAATCCGGTCAAGATGGCCATACAGATGAATAGTTCTCAAAAATATGATTCCGACGATATATGATATGCCAAAATCGGACCGAAAGATCTCCCGTAACCATCATCAAAAAAACCTATATTCGCATGCGTGTTGAACGCTCTGGCCAACAGGCCAGCCCGTACACGTGCTCGCTGCCCACAGACTGCAGCACATGCAAGCAGCCATGCCTACACACCCTTGCACACCCCTGTCGCATGCTGTGCACCCCCACCGCATAGCATACGCACCCCCGCTGCACAGTGTGCACGCCCCCACTGCACAGTGTGCACGGCCCCGTCGCACGCATGCTTGCCCCCGCCGCACACTGTGCATACCCCTGCTGCATGCCGTGCACACCTTGCCTGCATGGCTGTGTACAGTAGGCCTGCACCATGTGCAGATGGTCCGCACACCATGCACATTGCCAGCACACCCGCGCATGTGTGCATCCATTGCGCACATTGCCCGCACACCCATGCATTCGCGCACCCGTGACATCACCCACACTACTTGCCTAAACTTTCTCTCCCCTCTTGCTTTTTTGAAAATTACCTTTTCCAGCAAAACTTTCTCTATCCTCCCGCTTTTCTGAAAATTACCTTTTTTGGCTAAACATTCTCTGTCCTCTCACTTTTTCAAAACTACATTTTTCGGTAAAACCTTCTCTCTCCTCCCGATTTTTCAAAAATTGCCTTTTCTGGCTAAACCTTCTCTATCCTCCAATTTTTTTCGAAAACTACCTTTTCCGGCTATACTTTCTCTCTCCTCTCATTTTTTCAAAAATTGCTTTTTCTGGCTAAAACTTCTCTCTCCTCTTGCTTTTCCAAAAATTACCTTTTTTGGTTAAACCTTCTCTCTCCTCCCATTTTTCCAAAAACTACATTTTCCTGCTAAACCTTCTCTCTCCTCCCGCTTTTCCAAAAATCACCTTATTTTGGCTAAAGTTTCTCGCCTTCCATTTTTTTCAAAAATTGCCTTTTCTGGCTAAACTTTTTCTCTCCTCCCATTTTTTTAAAAATCACCTTTTTCTAGCTAAAATTTCTCTCTCCTCCCATTTTTTCTGAAAACCCCCTTTTACCCACTAAACAAAAACCCTCCCCACCCATTTTTCCTTTAAAATCCCCCCTTTACCCATTGGACAAAAATAATATCCCCTCAATTTAGGTAAGAGCCCCCCCTTTCATCCACTCGATAAAGGGATTCCCCCTCTCGAATTTGGCTGAAAAAAACTATAAATACCCCCTCCCTCACACCAGCACACCAGAATCCCCTCCTCTTTCAGAGTGAAATTTTCCTCCCCCCCTCTTGATTTTCTTTTGATCTTTGGAGCGATCTTCGTCAAGACCTGAAAACTCATTCAGATTCTTAGTTAGATCCAGTTTTAGCCAAAAATAGTATGTTCTTGAGCCACCTCCCTTGAGTGTTCTTAAGTGTTCTTGAGTGTTCTTGAGCGTTCTTGAGATAGAAACCCCCAATTTTAAGGTTCTTCGAGTCTATGAAGAGATTTTTGTTAAGATCTGAAACTCTGTTCTAATTTTCAAAGTGTTCTTCAGGACATTAGAGTTCTTCAATCCATTTTTAGGTTGCCCAACTTCTTTTCAGAAATAGCCTTTCCTAACCGAACCCCTGTCCGAGTGTCCCTGGAATATTTCCAGAAATAGCCATTGCCAGTAGAAGCTCTGCCAAAGTGCCACCTCAGTCTAGCCCTCCCTTAGCCTATCCCTAGTGAAAGCTCTATGAGAGTGCTACCTCATCCCAAACCCAGAAATAGCCTTCCCTAGACAAAGCTCTATCCGAATCCAAAGCTGGAAATAGCCTTCCCTAGCCGAAGCTCTATCCGAATCCAAATTTGAAAGCGACCATTCCTAGCCGAAACTTTGTTCGAATACTATCACGATCAATATCTCTTAAGAAATGAAGTTGGAGGTCAAGACCATGTTCCCCTGAGCTAGGAGAATCCAAAAAACAATTTGAGCTGGTACTAATCAGGGGCCCACCCCTCTTGATCCGAAACAGGGGTTAAGTTCAGGTATAATTTCTCAACCAACTTGTCATAATGTAGACTTTAAACAGACCTTGTCTTAGTGTATATAGTAGATTGAATTCAATTAATATATATGTGTGATAACTTACCCATACATGTGGAATAGTAATAATTGTGGAAAATGTTCGTTCTTAAGCATCTACTAAGAAAACCGATTGAACCAGGCAGATTGGATGCTTAACACCTTCTCAACTCTGTAACCTGACATTTACCCTAAATCTTTAGACCAAACCAAATTTTAGGCCCATTTCTCAGGAATCGGGCCCACCTCCGGGTTCTAAGTTCATAACCCTAGGTGGCGACTCCAAACCCCATTTGAATGATCCTAATCCCCAAATTAGACCATCATCAAAACCCCCATCTCAAATGATAAAATTTACACTCTTGTGAAATAGGCCTCCACGTATCTCCAAGAGGCGATATGGCGGTGTGGGGCCCACAAGCGAAGCACATATGACTCAAACTCCTCCCCCTCACATGAAGGTGAAGAGAGAGAGGAGAGAGGACAGGGATGCATAGCCCATTTTCGACCGCTACCCCCACAGTGGTGACTCCACTGGGGATAAATGTCAAGCTTCTAAAACTAGATGCTACCTTTAAATGCAGAACATTTTCCACCACATTTGTTTGAAAATGTGTTTGCCTAACCCCATGTTTGTAATTGTATTTGCTAATCGCATCATGCATCGTGCTCGAAGTGAAATCATTTGGTGAGGGACCCCCTATCATGCCCATACCCTTAAGGAGGTCAGTGCATGTCATGGACAGTACTCAGAGAGCAAATGATACCTACTTCCTATACAAGAGTGGAAGGTATTTTTAAACGTTGAGGATATTGTATTTGTGCCAGCACTCTCGAGGAGGTCTGTTCACTTTATAGCATTCTGAGATTGAATGCATCATCAAAAGGCAAGGATGTCTGTATTTGTGCCAGCACCCTCAGGGAGGTCCGAGCACTTTACGACATTCTAAGATTGAATGATGGTTACCCTACATTACACTTTTTCCTATAATCACTCATAGTTCCACCACCCCGTGGCCAATTGCTTAACCTTGTGTGTAGTCACGAGTAATGGGTAAGGAAGTCACCCCTTGATCTCGTACCTATGAGTATATCAAAAGGATCACGTACATTGAGTATATAGATCCTATCAAGGAAGCCTTATCGGTCCTATTACAGCCACTGCATGCTCGCATCATGTAGAAAATAGATGAAGAAGCTAGAAGCGCCACAAGCTAATTGTAGAACTTGTTTGTGATCTTAAAAAGGAATGTTCCTACACTATATTCCCATCGTAAAGAATTGCTTTCCTAAAGTGGGTTTCTGATAAAAGGTGTCCCTCCTCTCTAAGGAAAAAGTCTAGATACGTGTCTCAGGGGAAATCCCATCAAAGTCACGTCAAGTCCCGAGAAGTCCTGAGAAAATCAGGCAGAAGGACACCTAGTGGGAAAAGAGCAAGGAAAGCATGAATTTGTTACATGGAATGTCTTATGGGAATATTCTCAACAGGCCATTTATTTGAACTTCCCACTTATGGAATTGGGTTGACCAAAGACATCAAACCCTATCCACCCCTACCATTTACCGGACTGACCTTGGATGAATTAATGTTTGTTAATTTAGTGAATGTATGAACAAGGGGTTGGGAATTTAAGAATCCTAAAATAAACCACTTTTGGTTTTGGCACACTTCCACACCTCAAGTATTCTCTGCGGTCCCTTAGGATGTATCAGGGTAATCGGTTGACTCTCCTAAATCCAGAATCACCTCCGTCATCTCTTCAAGATTGTCTACTACTAGGTGATTACAGCCCTGTAAGCATGGATCCACCCAACATGGAAACACCCGAATAGGCCTGGGTCCGTCCCATGGATAACTTGTAGATAGAAATGGCTGAAGTCAAAAGAGAGATAGCTCAGATACTGCATACACTTTAGAACGCTCCCAGAGCTAATCCCAAAAATGAGCTAGCATCGGCAACAGGAGATGTAGACTAGAATGGAGCTACAGGTCATCGTGGGAATTCTTCCTCAGCTAACTCAGGGGAACCAGAGCATGTCCGGCCAACCAGTTAGAGAGGATCTTCACCTACCCATCCCAATGGTCAACGAGGGGCCTATTCTAGGGTCCCTCCTCCTAGTTTAGTGATTGAAGATGAAAAGGAATTTACAGCTCACGTCTGCTTTGAGCGTCTGAAGAATGAGAAAGAAAGGAAGCTTAGAGGGTAGTTAAAGAAGTTGGAGAGCATGATTCGAGCAGGAAAAGGCTCAGAAGGCCAAGCAGTGGATTCTGAGGAAATGAGTTTCTTTGCTGGAGCAAGAATTCCAGAAAAATTCAAGTGGTAGACTGATAGATTTGTTGGGTCAAGAGACCCCAAGGCTCATCTCAAGGTCTTCCTCAGCATCGCCAAGTCATGGCAACTTGTAGATAACCAGATGGGGCAAGCCTTCATGTTAACCCTATCCGGACCAGCCCTGAGGTGGCTCACACAGTTGGAGTCATCACAAACTCAGAATTGGGTGACGGTGGTGAAGGCCTTCGCAAAACAATACTCCTGCAATACTAAGGTGGATCTGAAACATGGGGAGCTCGAGATGTTGAGGCAGCAGCATAAGGAAGGATTCACCACCTTCTTGATGAGATTCAGAGACAAGGCTGCCAAGATGGCAGATAGGCCTTCAAAAGCAGAGCAGGTAGAGATGTTAATAAAGAACTTGTCAAATCCCTATTATGATGTTCTTTACTAATAGCAACTGTAAACTTTTGATGCCTTGATAGCCACCGACACACGGGTGGATAAGAGAAAACTGAGAGAGGCCCAGTATCAAGGATCCTCCCAAGATGCAAGCAAGAACACTCGAGTCAGATGGGGAAAGGGTCCAAAAACTAATATGGTGAGGCAGTTCAGCAATCAGTCTCACCAACCACCTCTTCAAAACCCTTCATAATACAAACAGATGCACATGCCCAAAAGGCTCCTCACCCAAGAAGGTAGTTTTATGATCTGAGAATGCCCATAATAACCGTATATAAGAAGTTAAAGAAGCAAGGATTGCTAGGGACAATGGCTCTAAGAGTGATCAGAAACCCTCCTCCAGCTTGGTATAGGGATCATGAGTATTGTGCCTACCACACTCAAAAGGGGCATAATACTGAAAGATGTTTGGGTTTATAGCATGGAATTCATGACTTGGTAGATAATGGAACCATTGAGGTTAAGATCAAGAAGCCTCCCAATGTTAATACCAACCCACTCCCTGATCATGTGAACAATCTGGATGAAGAAACTATGGAGAGTGACCCCACTCAACTCATTGTACCTATAACTCAGAAGAATCATATGAATGCCCATGCTTATAAAAAAATCATGAGTCAAAGGGCTGGAGTCATAAGGACTCCCAGAAGAAGAGAATCATTAGAGAAAGAGTCAGAAGATCGAGTGCCCCCCGTCAAAAGAATCCACCACACTGCATTACCAGCCTCTGCCATATTATCAGCCTCCGCCATATTATCATCCCCTTCCATATTATCAACCTTTCCCCCCATTAAAGTGGAGGAACCTCTTCATCCTATCACCCCCAATCTTCATACCCTACCTCTCACATTATATCATCTTCATATCATCCCACTTCATATCCCTCATCACCCTTATACCAATCCCATTCTCAAGGTTCAGTGTATAACCCAAAAGAAGGATGGACAGACAAGTACGATTGGAAGGATATGCTTGGACTACCAGATTCCCCAAAGAGGACTTCATCAACACGGTCCGTAAATGCATTAGGGGAAGACCAGGAGAGTGATCCCACTTCTCTAATTCAGTCTGATGTAACTTCAAAAGACAATCCAGAGGTAATTGAAGAGATTACAACTGATCTTCTCAGAGCAATAACCACATTGGCCATAGGGAAGCAGATCAAAGAATACACTTCCTTAATCCATATAGGGAGTGACACAGAGGATGATGAGTTAGGATTGGTCCAACTTCTAGCCAGCAATAATAGGACCAACCTTATAGAGATCTTTCAATCCGTACGTTTTGATTACTACGAGCATTTGGATACCAGAGAATTTGATGGTCCTGAGGAATCTGATGAAGAATCAAGTGAGAGTGAAATTAGCAAAGAAGAGGATGATGACGATGATGATGAGGTAAAAAATAAAGAGGAGAAAGATGGAGTTGACTCTGAGGATGATAGGTATTAAGACTAGGATGACTACCAAGGGCCTTAGTACAATAATTATGACGATGAGTCAGAATATTACTCACCAGAACATCCGACATGTTTCTCAGTCTATGCCATTGGCAATGATGACCTAATAACTGATCCAACAGGTGGCATTTACCCTTCCCTATGTATGGAGGGAGATGATGCAACTTTATATGGATGAACAGTACTCCATATTTGAGTTGGAAGAAAAACTGTGTGAAGTGTATTCCAACACATTGAGAATAGAAGAAAGGGTATAAGAAATTGAAAAAATGTTAGGGGAAGTAACCGTCAGTGATCTTTACTACTGGGGGCAATTGGATGATCTGGAGGAAATAGGACCAGATGACACAATCGCAGAGGTGGTAGATGCTACATTCAAACAACTTTCCAATGTAGTCAAGAATCTATGACCCAGGGTAATGGATATTTGTGGAGGTCCTCGACATCCCACCCCAAATAGGGAAAGTCCATATAAAATGATTCTATGGTGGGGATAATCACCCTAACCAATAGTGATGATGAAGATAGCTATCCCACCGAGATTATTGTGAAAAAACTAATCAACGTGATGGAAACTAGAAGTGGGAAAGAATATAAGGACAAGGCTCTAGCAATAGAGCTTCGAAGGGCTAATGAAGCCAAAACTAGCAGCGTAAAGAAAGAGCCAGAGAACCCAGTCTTGGCTCAACTCAAGAAGTCCCAGGAAAATATCTTCATTTGGGGATTATTTATGGCATCCCCTTTGCACCGTGAAGCAGTCTTGAGGTCTCTCGCTAATGTGCAAGTGTCGATCGAGATAAATCTGACACACCTTGGACATATAGTAGAAGCAACATATGCGGTGCAGTCCCTGATGTTCTTGGATTCCGAGCTTCCTAGGAAAATCGAACACAATCGGGCTTTCCATATTACAGTTGAATTTCTTGACAAAGCAGTTCCCTAGGTTCTTGTTAACAATGGGTCTGCTTTGAATGTGCTGCCATTGAGATTAGCAAAAAGTATCAGTGTCAACTTGGAAGAAATGAGGCCGACCACCCAAACCATAAGGGCATACGATAATACCAAGAGAAAGATCCTTGGCAACATTACCTTTGCTGTAAAGATTGCCCCGGTGAAGTTAGATGTTGATTTCTAAGTCATTGATTTACCGGTAACTTTTAACATGCTCTTGGGAAGGCCTTGGTTGCATTCTGCAAAGGCAGTGTCCTCTAGTCTCCATAAAAAAATTAAATTCATTCATGAGGGGAAGGTGGTCTTAGTGGCCGGAGATCCTGAAGTGGTTAACACTTTGACCAACATTGAAAATGGGGAAGAACAAGACTAGGAGGTGCAACTGAGTGGTTTTGAAATAGACACAACTTACACAGCCATTGCCAAAGAAGTTCCAAAGGAGAAAATCCCGACCAACTATGAAGCCATCTGGAGTTCGCCAGTGACTCAGATGATGAAGAATATACAGTATTTTCCTATCATGGGACTGGGGAAATATCATTGAGGAGTTCCAAAGCAGCCTAGTTTGGCAGTGAACAAAGGAAAGAATGGTCTTGGGTACACTCTTCCAATTGTCAAAGAGAAGAAAGTGTTGAGGATGACTAGGAAGATCTCCGTCACTTACTACCCTACTCTCAATGGATTCTTTGTGAAAGAAGGAGAGGATTTCCCCTTTTGTGGGAATTTAGATTCATGTTTGATGAAAGTGCCGCTAAGATGCAACCAGGACTTGAAATTTTCTTCTAAGATGAGCTCAATTGGGTGACTCATGAAGTGGAACAACAGAAAATGCTAGTCAAAGAAGTTGACCAAGACAGTTGCATCACTGGAATAGCAAAAATTGCATTGATTGTGACTGGGTCTTCCTCTAATGATCCTACAATATTGATCCAATCAAAGGAGGCACTTAGTCCTCGAGTTCTCATGAAGAGAGAATGGGAGAAGAAGATAAGGCTCACCTGGAGCCTACCGCTTCCCATTGATTTGAAAGGTTTCATTTGCTCTCTCCTACAAGAGCCAAGTGCCTGAGAGTTGCATGAGCTCAAGCCCCATCCTTTCAGAGGAAGAAGTGTGTATACAAAATAGAGGAGACCACAGAGGTTGATGGTTTTTATGTACTATGTCTGAACCAATTGTAATGGGAAGGCTCGTGAGGTTTCATTTTTGAGGGTTCAACTTCAGCTAATACTTCTTTTTCTTTCAAAGAAACACCTTAGCACGGGAATATGCCCCTGCCGATCTTTTGATTTTACTATCATGTCATCCACATAGACTTTCACATCTTTGTTCATCAAGTCATGCAATATGGCCGTAGCTACTCTCTAATAAGTTACCCCTGAATTCTTCAGTCCAAAAGGTATCACTTTGTAACAATAGGTTCCCCACGGAGTGGTGAAGGCTGTCTTCTCATAATCTTCTGGGTGCATGCTTATTTGATTGTATCCCGAGAATCCATCCATAAATGATAACAAAGCATGCCCTGCCGTATTATCCACCAATACATCAATGTGAGGTAATGGTAAGTCACCTTTGGGGCTCACTTTGTTAAGATCTTGGAAGTCCACACACATTCGTACCTTGCCATCTTTCTTCAGTATTGGTACAATGTTGGCCAACCATTGGGGATACTTCACAACTAGTAGAAACCCTGCATTCCACTGCTTCATAAGTTATTCTCTGATCTTCTCACTCAATTCTGGCCGCATTCTTCGGAGATTCTATTTTACCAGATTTGCCCAAGGTAAGTCGACAATCAATGTTGCACGATGTTCGGGTCGATACCAGGAATATCCTTATAAGACCAGCAAAGACCTTGGTGAATTCCTTCAGAAGACTAATCATCTGTTCTCCTTCTTTGTTATTAAGGGTAGTGCCAATTTTTACCTCTCGAAGGCATTGGTTGGTTCCTACATTAATAACCTGAGTATCCTCACGGATAGGTTGGGCTTTCTTTGATTTGCATTGTTTTCTTGATTCTTGATATTTATTAAGATCATCATCAGAAAAAGGAGGCAAGCCATACTCGGAATCAGAAATTTCATTCATGAAAGGAGTAACAAACTTGACATACAAGGACTCTGGACTCTCCTCAAGAGGGGAGGTTGACACGAAATCATAAACAACAGACTCGACTACAGACTTAACCACTGCCTTGATGCTTTTTCCTGGGGTATTTAGGCTGGTTGACTCAATAGCATGAGCAAACTTGAAGTTTTCTCCAATGCTTGTCCAGTTCAAGAGTGGTTCGGTGGCTTGATGAATGAGGAGGTGTGGCAAAGGGCCTTCTTCTCCTTATAAGAAAGTTGTTGTTATTTCTTCAATGGCATAATGGTTCTTCTGGATAGGTGCTCGCTTCTTCATAAATACCAATTGGTCAATCTCGTGCTCTCGGAAGTCAAACTTTCTAAGGGATGAAGATTAGTGGAGACTACTGAATCCTTTTTCTATAAATTCCATCTTCTCAAGTCTATTGAGGGATTCCATTCCAGTGCCTTGGTCACATCTTTGACCACCTTCATGAGCCTTCCCATTGCAGTTGGTTCGAGCACAGTACATACAAACTATCATCCTCTGTGCTCTCTTTTGCTTTGCATATGTACTTCTTCCTTTAAAAGGACGAGGCTTAAGCTCATATAGCTCTCGGGATCTTGGATTTTGTAGAAGGAAGAAAATGAAGCCTTTCACATCAATGGGAAGTGATAGACTCTAGGTGAGCCTTATCTTCTTTTCCTATTCTCTTTTTAGGAGGACTCGAGGATGTGGTGCCTCCTTGGATTGGATCAATGTTGTAGGGTCACCAGAGGAAGACCCTGTCTCAATTAGTGCAATTTCTATTATCCTAGTGATGCAACTATTTTGGTCACTTTCATTGACCAGCATTTTCTGTTGTTCCACTTCATGAGTCACCCAGTCGAACTCGTATTGGAAAAACACTTCAAATCCTGGTTACATCTTTGCTGCGGTTTCATCAACCATGGCTCCACATTTCCACAAAAGGGGAAATTCTCTCTTTTCACAAAATACCTATTGAGAGTAGGGTAGTAAGAGACAGAGATCTTCCTAGTCATCCTCAACACCTTCTGCCCTTTGGTGATTGGAGGAGTGTACCCGAGACCATTCTTTCCCTTGTTCACCGCCAAACTAGGTTACTTTGGAACTCCTTAGTGATATTTCCCTAACCCTATACCAGGAAAATATTGCATATTCTTCATCATCTGATTCACTAGCGAACTCCAGATGGCTTCATAGTTAGCTGGGACTTCCTCCTTTGGCCCTTCTTTGGCAATGATTTCCTAAGTTGTGTCTAATTAAAAACCACTCAGTTGGACTTCCTAGTCTTGTTCTTCCCGATTTTCAATATTGGCCAAAGTGTTAATCACTTTGGGATCTCCAGCTACTGTGACCACCTTTCCCTTATGAATGAACTTCATTTTTTGATGGAGACTAGAGGACACTACCTTTGTAGTATGCAACCAAGGCCTTCCTAAGAGCATGTTAAAAGCTACAAGTATATCAATGACTTGGAAATTAGTATCAAACTTCACCGGACCAATCATTATAGCAAGGGTAATGATGCTAAGGACCTTCATCTTATTTCTTCCAAGTTGATGCCAATACTCTTTGATGATCTCAATGGTACCACATTCAAAGTGGACCCGTTGTTAACAAGAACCTGGGGAACCACTTTGTCAAGGCATTCTACTATGATGTGGAGAGCCCGATTGTGCTGGGCTCCTTTGGAAAGCTTTGAATTTGAGAACATCAGAGATTGCACTGCATATGTTACCCCTACTTTATGTGTAAGATGTGCTAGATTTATCTCTATCGACACCTGTACATTAGTGAGGGACTTTAAAACTACTTCACGGTGTGAGGGGGACTCTATCAACAATCCCAAAATTGAGATGTTTGCTTGGGACTTCTTGAGTTGAGCCAAGACTGGATTCTCTGGCTCTTTCTTCAAGCTACTAGTTTCAGCCTCATTAGCCTTTGGTTGTTCTACTGCTAGAGCCTTGCCTTTGTAGTCTTTCCCACTTCTAGTTTCCTTCACGTTGACAGGTTTTTTCACAATAATCTCTGTGGGATAGCAATATTCATCATCACTATTGGTTATGGTAATTATCCCTACCATGGTGTCATCCTCTTCTTTTGATTCTCCCTCCCTGCTTGGGGTGGGAAGTCGAGGTCCTCCACAAATATCCACATCCCTGGCTCATAGCTTCTTGACTGCATTAGAGAGCTATAGGAATTCAGCATCTATCGCCTTTGCTATTGTGTCATCTGGTCCTATTTCCTCCAAATCATCCAATTGCTCACAGTAGTAATGATCACTGACGGTTACTTCCCCCAACATGTTGTCAATTTCTTCTATCCTTTGTTGTATGCTCAAAGTGTTTGAGTATACTTTATACCTTTTGTTCCAGCTCGATTGGGGATTCTGGTTCATCCAGATAAACTTGCATCGACTCTCTAGATCCTTCATCAATTTATGAGTCTGATGTAGAATCATCTCCTTCTATGCAAAGTGAAGGATAAATGCCACCTATCGGATCAGCTATCAAATCATCACCATCAATAGCATAAATTGGGAAACATGTCTGGTTATCTGGTGGATAGTATTTTGACTCATCATCATTGTCAATGTACCCAGGCCCCTGGTAGTCATCCCGTCTGGATACTCATCATCTTCTTGAGAATCAAAGTAATCTCCATCATTCTCATCCTCGTCCTCATCATCATTGTTATCATCCTCTTCTTCACTAATTTCCCCCCCCCCTCCACTTCATCCTTCATCAGATTCCTCTGGACATCAGATTCTCTGGCATCCAAATGCTTATAGTTTTCAGAGTGTATAGACCAAAATATTTCCATAGGGCTGGTCTTGACATCACCGGCTCGAAGTTGGACTAGTCCTGACTCATCATCCTTCGTGTCACTCCTTATGTGGATAAGGGAGGTGTACTCTTTGATCTGCTCCCCTATGGCCAATGCGGTTACTGCTCTGAAAAGATCGACTGTAACCTCTCCAATTACTTCTAGATTGTCATCTGAAGATACAACGGGCTGAATTAGAGAAGTGGGATCACTCTCCAGGTCTTCCCCTAATGCATTCACCAACCCTGTTGACGAGGTCATTTTTGGGGAATCTGGTAGTGTAAGCATATCCTTCCAATTGTACCCATTCGTCCATCCTTCTCTTGGGTTATATACCAAACCTTGAGAATGGGATTGGTATGAGGGTGATGAGGGATAAGAAGTGGGATGGTCTGAAGATGATGTAATGTGAGAGGTAGGATATGAAGATTGGGGTGATAGGATGAGGAGGTTCCTTCACTCTGATGGTGGGGGGAAGGTTGATGATATGGCAGCGGCTGATAATATGGTGAAGGTGGAAGGTATGGTAGGGGTTGGTAATGTGGTGCGGTGGATTCTTCTATTGATGAGGAAGGATGAATGGTGGGCATCCGATCTTCTGATTCTTCTTCTAATGATTCTCTTCCTCTAGGAGTCCTCATGACTCCAACCCTTTGACTCATGAGTTTCCTGTAAGCACGAGCATTCATATAATTCTTTTGAGCTCTAGGTATAGTGAGTTGAGTGGGGTCACTCTCTGTGGCTTCATCCTCTAGATTGTTCACATGATTAGGGATTGGATTGGTGTTGACATTGGGAGATTGCTTGACCTTGACTTCAATGGTCCCATTATCTACCAGGTCCTAAATTGCATGCTGTAAACCCAAACATCTTTCAGTTTTGTGCCCCTTCTGAGTGTGGTAAGCACAATATTTATGATCCCTATACCACGCTGGAGGAGGGTTGCTGATCACTTTGGAGCCACTATCCCTAGCAATCCTTGTTTCTTTAACTTCTCATATGCTGCCGTCACGGGCATTCCCAAGTCAGAAGACTACCCTCTTGGATGAGGGACCTTCTAGGAGGGTGCATCTGCTTGTATTATAAATGGCTATGAAGAGGTGGCTGGTGAGCCTGACTGTTGAACTGCACTCACCATATTAGTTTTCGGACTCTTTCCACATTTGACTCGAGTGTTCTTCCTTACATCTTGGGAGGATCCTTGATACTGGGCCTCTCTCAGAATTTTTTTCTCCACCCGTGTGCCAGTGGCTATTAAGGGTCAAAAGTTTGTAGATGTTGATAGTAAAGAACATCATAATAGGGCTTTGACAAGTTCTCTATCAACATCTCCACTTCCTCTGCTTTTGAAGGCTAATCTGCCATCTTGGAGGCCTTATCTCTAAACCTCATTAAGAAGGTGGTGAATCCTTCTTTAGGCTGCTATCTCAACGTCTCAAGCTCTCGATGTTTTACATCCACTTCAGTGTTCTATGAGTACTGCTTGGTAAAGGCTTTCACCACTATTGTCCAATTCTGAGTTTGGGATGACTCCAACTATGTGAGACACCTTAGTGCTGTCCCTGATAGGGTTAGCATGAAAGCTTATCCCATCTGGTTATCTGCAAGTTACCACGACTTGGCGATGCTGAGGAAGACTTTGAGATGAGCTTTGGGATCTCCTGACCCATCAAACCTATCGGTCTACCACTTGAATTTCTCGGGAATCCTTGCCCCAGAAAAGAAACTCATTTCATCTGACACTACTACTTGGCTTTCCAAACTCTTCCCTGCTCGGAACATATTTTCCAACTTTTCTAATAGCGCCCTGACCTTCTTTTCTCTGTCCATTTCTTAAGGTTCCATTCAGACGTGTGCTACAAATTCCTCTTCCTCATCTTCAATCACTACCCTGGGAGGAGGGACCCTGGAGTAGGCCCCTCGTTGACCAATTGGACGGGTAGGTGAAATCCTCTTTGATCGGTTGGCCTGACTTGCTTTGGTTCTCCTGAGTCTACTCGAGAAGAGTTCCCACGATAACCTGTAGCTCCATTTTCATTCACATCTCCCGTAGCTGGTGCCGACTCATTCCTAGGATCAGTTTTGAGAGGATTCTGAAGTGCCTGCAATATCTGGGCTATCCCTCTCTTGACTTCAGCCATTTCTATCTACAAGATCTCTACGGGACGGACCCAGGCTTGTTCGGGTGATTCAGAGTCAGGTGGATCCATACTTGCTGGGCTGTAATCACTTGGTAGTTGACAATCTTGGAGAGATGATGGATGTGACACTGGACTTAGGTGAGTCAACTGATTATCCTGACACGTCCAAAGGGACCGCAGAGAGTACTTGAGGTGTAGAATTGTGCCTGAACCAAAAATGGCTTATTTTAGGATTCTTGATTCCCAACCCATTGTTTACACATTTACTAAATTAACAACCAATGATCCATCCAAAGTTAGTCCGCTTAATGATAGGGAGTGGATAGGGTTTGATGCCCCTAGTCCACTTGATGCCATAAGCGGGACATTCATACAAATGGCTTGTTGAGAATATTCCCATAAGACATTCCATGTAGTAAAGTCATGCTTTCCTTACTCTTTTCCCACTAAGTGTCCTTCCTCCTAATTTTTCTCGAGACTTCTCGGGACTTTACATGACTCGGATGGGATTGCCCCTAAGTCACGTATTTTGACATTTTTCTTAAGGAGGAGGGACACATTTTATCCGAAACCCATTTAGGAAAGCAATTCTTTACAATAGGAATATAATGTAGGAACATTCCTTTTCAAGACCGTAAACAAGTTCTACAGTTAGCTTGTGGCACTCCTAGCTTCTTCATCTATTTTCTACATGATGTGAGTATGCGGTGGATGCAATAGGACCGACAAGGCTTCCTTGACAGGATCTATATACGCAAGGTACATGATCCTTTTGATATACCCGTAGGTACAAGATCAAGGGGGTGACTTCCTTGCCCATTACTCATGACTACACACGAGGTTAAGCAATTGGCCATGGGGTGGTGGAACCGTGAGTGATTGTGTGTAAAAGTATAATGTAAGGTAACCATCATTCAATCTCAGAATGCCATAAAGTGCAAGGACCTCCCCGAGGGTGCTAGCATAATTACAGACATCCTCGCCATTTGATGACACATTCAATCTCAGAATGTCATAAAGTGCAAGGACCTCCCCGACGGTACTGGCACAAATACAACATGCTCATCGTTTGACGATACCTTCCACTCTTGTATAGGAAGCAGGTATCATTTTCTCTTAGAGTACTCTCCATGACATGCTGACCTCCCCGAGGGTGCGAGCATGACAGGGAGTCCCTTGCCAAATGATTTCACTTTGAGCACAATGCATGATGTGGTTAGCAAATACAATTACAAACACAGGGTTAGCCAAACACATTTTCAAACAAATGTGGTGGAAAATGTTTTTGTATTTAATGGTAGCATCTAGTATTGGAAGCTTGGCATTTATACCCAGTGGACTCGCCACTGTGAGGGTAATGGCCTAAAATGGACTTGCATCCCATCCTCTCTCCTCTCTTTCATCTCTTTTTCATGTGAGTGGAGGGGTTCGTGTCATGTGTGCTTTGCTTGTGGGCCTCGCACTATTGTATCACCGCTCAGAGATACGTGGGGGCCTATTTCGTAAGAGTGTTTAATTCATCATTTGAGACAAGGGTTTGATGATGGTCCAATACAGGGATCGGGATCATACAAATGGGGGCTTGGAGTCGCCACCTAGGGTTATGGGCCTAGGACCCAGGGGTGGGCCCAATTCCTAAGAAAAGGACTCAAAATTTGGTCTGGTCCAGAGAAGGTGTTAGGCACCCAATCTACCTGATTCGACCGGTCTTCCTACTAGATGCTTAAGAGCGAACATTTTTCACAATTATTACTATTCCACATGCATGGCTACATTATCACACATATATACATTAATTGAATTTAAACTACTATATACACTAAAACAAAGTCTATATAAAGTCTACATGATGATAATTGAATTGAGAAACTATACCTGCACTTAACCCCTACTTCGGGTCAAGAGGGGTGGGCCCCTCAGACTTTCTTTTGTGTTTTCTTGGCTCAGGGGAAGATGGTCTTAACCTCCAACTTCATTTCTTGAGAGATGCTGATCGTGATGGTATTCAAACAGAGTTCTAGCTAGGAACGGTTACTTTTGGATTTGGATTCGGACAGAGCTTCGGCTAGGGAAGGCTATTTTTTAGCTTAGGATGAGGTGGCACTTCGGCATAGCTTCTGCTAGGGATAAGATAGGGGAGGGCTAGGCTGAGGTGGCACTTTGGCAGAGCTTCCATTGGGATAGGCTAGCAGAAGGCTAGGCTGAGGTGGCACTTCGGTAGAGCTTTCGCTTGGAATGGCTATTTTTGAAAAGATTCCAGAGGCACTAGGACAGAGCTTCCCCTATGAATGGCTATTTATGGAAAGGTTCTAAGGACACTCGGACAGGGCTTCCATTAGGAACGGCTATTTTTTAAAATAAACAGATTGACCTAAAAATGGATTGAACATCTCCAAAGTCCCGAAGAACACTTTGAAGATCTGAACTGAGTTTCAGATCTTGACAAAGATCTCTTCATAGACCCGAGAACCTCAAGGGGGGTTTCTATTTTTGGTAAAACTCAAGAACACTCAATGGAGGGGGTTGAAGGACATACTACTTTTGGTAAAAACTAGATTGGACTAAGAACTTAGATTGAAGATCTTCAAAATCCTAAAGAACACTTCGAATATCAGAACAAGATTTCGGATCTTGATGAAGATTGCTCCGAAGACCAGAAGAAACTCAAGAGGGAGAGGGGAGGAGAGAGGGCATAGCTTCACTACTATAGAGTGAGGTGGGATTGTTTGGTGTGTAAAATTCAAAGGAGGGGAGGTATTTATAGGTTTTTTGGACCAATAGGAAAGAGGGAACATCTTTATCCAATGGACAATAGAGGGTCTTTTGCCTATAGTGGGTGAAGCAGGCTTATATCCAATAGACAAAATGGGTTTTTGGACTAAAATGGGTGAATCGGGCTTTTATCCAATGGGTTAAAGAGGGTTTTTGGGAGAGAGAATCCTTAGCAAAAAAAGTGGGATTTTGGTGTCAAGTGGGTGAAGAGGGAATCCCTTCACCCACTGGGCCAGTGCAAGATTGGGCCGAAGTGCACGGGGCATAGTTAGTATAGGAGGGCAAGCAATGTGGCCAATATCATGGGGGTGTAGCGCATGGCACACGGGTAGTGGCATGTGGGTGTCCGATGCATAGCACGGCACCATGGCATGGGCAGCAACTAGCAAAGGGGGCACAAGCATGGGTAGTATATAGGTAGGCTGGGCAGTAGCCAAAAAACGTATGTGTATGGGCTGGTTTGCTGGCCAGTGCGCAGTTGTGCATGGACTGGCCTATTGTCCAACATGCAGGTGTGCATGGTGGGGGTGTTGCCCTGATCTGGGTGGGGCTGGCTGGCATCATGGCAGGCTGGGTGTATGGCGGGCTGGCTAGCACCATGTGCTGCAGCCATGTGCTACTACCCATCCATGGGTTGCAGCCATTGGTAGCAGCCATGGGTAGAAACCACGCATGCAGGCTAACTTGCTGGCCAGCGCACGCAGCACATGCGATTTACTGATATTTCTGGTGATGATCACAGGAGATCTGTTGGTCCGATTTTGACATGCCATATATCTCGGAATCATACTTCCGAGCACTATCCATATATACGGTCATCTTAACTGGATTCCTTCATATATAAAAAGTTAAAGTTGGACTCCCTTCTCTCCCGTGTAGGGATTTCTAGGGTTTCGGGTAGGGGAACGTTTCCATCATCATCTCTGTTGATCAGAAGCCGGAAGTCACGTCCAAGATCAACATTCATTAGTTGTGACAAAATTGGGTGTGTACACCCGCACCACACCCATTTTGATTAGCTACTCAATCAAAGAACAACTGCCATTCATTAGTTTTGTCTTCTTCTTCTATTGCTATGATTTCTTCATCGGGAAAGGTATCATCCAGGGCTCTTCCATCTTCTGTGGGGTGGGCAGCCAAATGATCAGCTATAGCTTGCCTCTTGATAGATTTTTGAGTAACATAGGTGATGTCAAACTCTGATAGCAAAAGTAGCCATTGAGCCATCCTTCTTGTTAGGGCTAGTTTCTCAAAGAGGTACTTGATTGGATCCATTTTTGAGATCAAACATACCTGATAAGCCATTATATAGTGTCGCAACCTTTTTTTTGCCCAAATCAGTGCAACACAAGTTCTTTCCAAAGATGTGTACCCTGTCTCATACTCCAGGAACTTCTTGCTGAGGCAGTTTATGGCATGCTCTACCCCTTTTCCATCTCTTTTTGCTCTAGCAATGAGCCCATGGTATATTCTCCAACGAATAAGTACAACAGAAGTGGTTCTCCTTCCACCAGTGGTGTCAATACTGGTGGGTTCATAAGGTATCTTTTGATCTTGTCAAAAGCTTGTTGGCATTGGTCATTCCATTCCATGGGCTGATCCTTCGTCAGCAGCTTGAAAATTGGTTAACAGATTGTAGTCAACTGAGCTATGAATTTGCTGATATACTGGATGTGACAAAAAAATCCTCGTATCTGCTTCTCAGTCCGAGGTGTGTGCATCTCCTAAATTTCCTTGATCTTGATAGGGTCAACTTCAATGCCTCTTTCACTTTCCAAGAACCCTAACAATTTTTCTGTTGTTGCCCTGAATACACACTTCTGAGGATTCAACTTTAGTTGATACTTCTTGATCCTTTCAAAGAATTTCCTTAGTGCGAGAATAAGCCCTTGCCGATCTTTTGACTTCATTATCATGTCATCCACATAGACTTCTACATTTTTTTCATCATGTCATGCAATATGATTGTAGTTGCTCTCTAATAAGTTGCCCCGACATTCTTAGTCCAAAAGGCATCACCATGTAGCAATAGGTTTCCCATGGAGTGGTGAAGGTTGTCTTCTCACAATCTTCTAGGTGCATGCTTATTTGGTTGTATCCTGAGAATCCATCCATAAATGATAACAAGGTATGCCCTACTATGTTGTCTACCAATACATCAATGTGAGGTAATGGGAAGTCATCTTTAGGGCTTACCGTGTTAAGATCTCGGAAGTCTACTCATATTCGTAACTTGCCATCCTTATTTGGTACTAGTACTATGTTAGCCAACCATTGGGGGTACTTCACCACTTGTCGAAACCCTGCATTTCACTTCTTCACAACTTCTTCTCTGATCTTCTCACTCCATTCTGGTTGCATTCTTCGAAGCTTCTACTTTACTGATTTTTCCCCAGGATAGGTCGGCAATCGATGTTGCACAATGTCGGGGTCTATTCCAGGTATATCCTCATAAGACTAAGCAAAGACTTCAGAGAACTCCTTCAGAAGATTAGTTATTTGCTCTACCTCTTCATTATCTAGGGTGGTATCAATTTTTACCTTTCGAAGGCATTGGTCGGTTCCTAGCTTAATAACCCGGGTATCCCCACGGATGGGTTGGGATTTCTTTGATTTGCATTGTTTTATTAACTCTTGATATTTATTAAGATCATCATTAGAAAAAGGAGGCAAGTCATACTCGAAATCAAAAATTTCATCCATGAAAGAAGGAGTGATTGACTCGATATACACGGACTCTGGACTCTCCTCGAGGGAGGAGGCTGACATGAAATCATAAACAACAGATTCAACAACAGACTCAACTATAGACTTGAGGACTGACTTGATGCTTTTTTCAGTGGTATTCAGATTGGTTGACTCAGTAGTATGAGTAAACTTGAAGTCTTCTCTAATGCTAGTCTAATTGAGGAGCGGTTCGGTGGCTCGATGGATGAGGAGATGTGGCAAAGGGCCCTCTTCTCCTTCTAAGAAATTTGCTGCTATTTCTTTAATGGTGCAATGGTCCTTCTGGATAGGTATCTACTTCTTCACAAATACTAGCTGATCAACCTTGTGTTCTCGGAAGCCAAACTTTTTGAGGGGTGACGATTGGTGGTCACTGCTCAATCCTCTTTTTATAAAGTCTATCTTTTTAAGCCTATTGAGGGATACCATCCTAGTGCCTTGATCACATTTTTAACCACCTTCATGGACCTTCCCGTTGCAGTTGATTCGGGCACAGTGCATGCAAACCATCATTCTTTGTGCTCTTCTTTGCTTTGCATATGCACTTCTTCCTCCGAAAGGGCAAGGCTTGAGCTCATGTAGCTCTCGGACTCTTGGTTCTTGTAAGAGGGAGAAAATGTAGTCTTTCAACTCAATGAGAAGCTATAAACTCTAGGTGAGCGATATCTTCTTTTCCCATTCTCTTTTCAGGAGGATTTGAGGACTTGGTACCTCCTTTGATCGGATCAATGTTATAGGGTTACTAGAGGAAGACTCATTCTCAATTAGTGTAATTTCTGCTATCCCGGTGATGCAACTATCTTGATTACTTTCTTTGACTAGCATTGCTATTGTTCTACTTCATAAGTTGCCCAGTCAAACTCATCATGAAAGAACACTTCAAACCCTGGTTGTAGCTTCACAGCGATTTCATCGAACCATGCTCCACATTTTCACAGAAGGGGAAATCCTCTCCTTCCGTTACAAAATATCCATTGAGAGTAAGGTAGTAAGAGACAGAGATTTTCATAGCCATCCTTAGTACTTTTTGCCCCTTGGTGGTCTGAGGAGTGTACCCGTGACCACTCCTTCCTTGGTTTACTGCCAAACTAGGCTGCTTTGGAACTCCTTGATGATATTTTCCCAGCCCATGCCAGGAAAATATTGCATATTCTTCATCATCTGATTCACTGGCGGACTCCAGATGGCCTTATAATTAGCCGAGATTTTATCCTTTGGAATTTCTTTGGCAATGGCTATGTAGGTTACATCTAATTCAAAACCACTTAGTTGAACTTCCTAGTCTTGTTCTTCCCCATTTTCAATATTGGCTAAGGTGTTAACCACTTCGGGATCTCCGACTACTGTAATCACCTTTCCTTCATGAATGAACTTCATTTTTTGATGGAGACTAGAGGACACTGCCTTCGCATGATGTAACCAAGGCCTTCCCAAGAGTATGTTAAAAGATGCCAGTATATCAATGACTTAGAAATCAATATCAAACTTCACTGGGCCAATCTTTACGGCAAGGGTGAGGATGCCAAAGATTTTCCTCTTAGTATTGTCATATAGCCATATGGTTTGGGTAGTCAGCCTCGTTTCTTCCAGATTGATGCCAATAGTCTTTGCCAATCTCAAGGGAAGCACATTCAAAGTGGATCCGTCGTCAACGAGAACCTAGGGAACAACCTTATCAAGACATTCTACTGTGATGTGGAGAGCTCGATTGTGCTGGGATCTTTTAGGGAGTTCAAAGTCTGAGAACATTAATAATTGTACCGCATATGTTGCCCCTACTATGTGTGAGAGATGCACCAGATCTATCTCAACCGGCACTTGCACATTGGTGAGGGACTTTAAGACTGCTTCACAGTGTGTGGGGGAGGCCATCAGTAGTGCCCAAAATTAAGATATTAGCCTGGGCCTTTTTGAGTTAAGCTAGGACCGGATTCTTGGGTTTTCTTTTCAACCTATTGATTTCGGCCTCATTGGCCCCTGACTATTCCATGGCTAGGATCTTGCCCTTGTAGTCTCTTCCACTTTGAGTTTCCATTACATTGGCAGGTTTCTTTACAATGATCTCTATGGGATAGTAATCTTCATCATCACTATTTGTTATGATGATTATTCCTACCATAGGATCATCCTCTTCTTCTGATTCTTCTTCTTGGCTTGGGGTGGGAGGTTGAGACCCTCCACAAATATCAAGGGCCCTTGCTCGCACCTTCTTGGTTGCATTGGAAAGCCACACAACTGCTATATCCATCATTTCTACAAGTGTGGAATGTTCCCTTATTTTTTCAAGGATTATCAACTACTCAGTGTAACATTGTTCATTGATGGCTACTTCACCTAACATTTGATCAATCTCATCAGCCTCGAGTTTGATGTCAACCAAATGATTATAAACATAAGCCATGTGCTCTGCTATAAGATTCGCTTCACCTTCAACAGTGATCTCATACCCTTCATTATCTTCTGAATCAGATGTCGGATCTTCCCCTTCCATGTGAAATGCGAGTGCCTATTGAATAGCATCTGTGGGATCAACCATCAGGCCATCCTCACCAATTGTATATACTGAATATCCTCCTAGAACTCTTGAAGAATAATATCCGGACTCATCATCTTCGTTATTATCCCAAGGCCCCTGGTAGTCATCCCAGTCTAGGTACTCATCATCAACTTGAGAATTAGTCATCTCCGTCATTCTCCTCTTCGCTCTTATCTTTGTCATCATCCTCTGTGTCACTCCCTATGTGGATTAAGAAAGTGTATTCTTTGATCTGCTCCCCTATGGCCAATATGGTTACTGCTCTAAGAAGATCAGTTGTAATCTCTTCAATCACCTCTAGATTTCCTTTTGAAGTTACAGCAGGTTGAATTAGAGAAGTGGGATCACTCTCCTGGTCTTCCCCCATTGCATTTACTGACTTGTTGATGAAGTCATCTTTAGGGAATCTAGTAGTGCAAGCATATCCTTCCAATCGTACCCATCCATCCATCCTTCTTTTGGGTTATACACCAAACCTTGAGAATGAGATTGGTATGAGGATGATAAGGGATATGAAGTGGGATGGTATGAAGATGATGTAATGTGAGAGGTAGGATATAAAGATTGGGGGTGATAGGATGAAGAGGTTCCTCCACTTTGATGGTGGGGGAAAGGTTGATGATATGGTGGAGGCTGATAATATGGCGGAGGCTGATAATGTGGCGGAGGTTGGTAATGCGGTGCAGTGGATTCTTCTGATGAGGAGGGATAGACGGGGGGCACCCGATCTTCTGACTCTTCCTCTAATTATTCTCTTCTTCTAGGGGTTCTTATGACCCCAACCCTTTGACTCATGACTCTTCTATAAGCATGGGTGTTCATATGATTCTTCGAGCTCTAGGTACAGTGAGTTGAGTGGGGTCACTCTCCGTAGTTTTTTTATCCAGATTGTTCACATGATCAGGAAGTGGGTTGGTATTGACATTGGAAGGCTATTTGATCTTGACCTCAATGGTTCCATTGTCTACCAAGTCCTGAATTACATGCTATAAACCCAAACATCTTTCAGAATTGTGCCCCTTCTGAGTATGGTAAGCACAATACTCATGATCCCCATACCAAGCTGGAGGAGGGTTGCTGATCACTCTTGGAGCCACTATCCCTAGCAATCCTTACTTCTTTAACTTCTTATATGCGGCTATTACGGGCATTCCCAAATCAAAAACTGCCTTCTTGGGCGAGGAGCCTTCTAGGCGGGTGCATCTACTTGTATTATGAAGGGCTATGAAGAAGTGGCTGGTGAGACCGACTGCTGAATTGCACTTACCATATTAGTTTCTGGACCCTTTCCCCATCTGACTCTGGTATTCTTGCTTGCATCTTGGGAGGATCCTTGATATTGGGCCTCTCTCAGAATTCTATTCTCCACCCATGTGCCGATGGCTATCAATGCATCAAAAGTTTGCAAATGCTGATAGTAAAGAACATCATAATAGGGCTTTGACAAGTTCTCTATTAACATCCCTACCTACTCTACTTCTAAAGGCCTATCTGCCATCTTGGAAACCTTGTCTCTAAATCTCATTAAGAAGGCGATGAATCCTTCTTTAGGTTGCTGCCTCAACATCTCAAGCTCCTGACGTTTCACATCCACCTCAGTATTGTATGAGTACTGTTTGGTGACGGCCTTCACTACTGTCACCCAATTCTGAGTTTGTGATGACTCCACCTGTGTGAGCCACCTCAGTGCTGGTCCCGATAGGGTTAACATGAAGGCTTGCCCCATCTAGTTATCTGCAAGTTTCCATGACTTGGCGATGCTGAGGAAGACCTTGAGATGAGCCTTGGGGTCTCCTGACACATTAAATTTATCAGTTTGCCACTTGAATTTTTCTATAATTCTTGCTCCAGAGAAGAAACTCATTTCCTTAGAATCCACTGCTCGGCCTTCTAAACCTTTTCCTGCTTAAATCATGTTCTCTAACTTCTCTAACTGCTCTCTGAGCTTCCTTTCTTTCTCCGCCTTTGGAGGCTCAAAGCGGACGTATGCTACAAATTCCTCTTCTTCATCTTCAATCGCTACCCTTAGAGGAGGGACCCTGGAATAGGCCCTTTGTTGACCATGGGGATGGGTAGGTGAAGATCCTCTCTGACCGGTTGGCTGAACATGCTCTAGTACCCCTAAGTCAACTCGGGAAGAATTCCCACGATGACCTATAGCTCTATTCTGGTCCACATCTCCCATTATCGATGCCGGCTCATTCCTAGGGTCAGCTTTGGGAGGGTTCTAAAGTGTATGCAATATTTGAGCTATTCGTCTTTTGACTCCAGCCATCTCTATCTGCAAGGTCTCCATGGGATGAAGGCCTTTTCGGGTGTTTCCATATTGGGTGGATCCATGCTTACTGAGTTGTAATCACTTGGTAGTAGACAATCTCAAAGAGATGACGGAAGTGATTCTGGATTTAACCGAGTTAACCGATCACCCTAACGTGTCCAAAGGGACCATAGTGAATACTTGAGATGTGGAATTGTGCCTGAACCAAAAGTGGTTTATTTTAGGATTCTTGAATTCCCAACCCCTTGTTCCCACATTCACTAGATTATCAACCACTGATCCATCCAAAGTTAGTCCGCTTAATGATAGGGTTGGATTGGGTTCGATGTCCCTAGTCCACCCTATGTCATAAGTGGGAGTTTCATATAAATGGCTTGTCAAGAATATTCCCATAAGAATTCCATGTAATAAAGCCATGCTTTCCTTGCTCTTTTCCCACTAGGTGTCCTTCCTCCTGATTTTCTCGGGACTTCTTGGGACTTGACGTGACTTTGGCGGGATTGCCCCTGAGTCACGTATCTGGACTTTTTCCTTAAGGAGGAGGAACACCTTTTATCTGAAACCCACTTTAGGAAAGTAATTCTTTATGACAAGAATATAGTGTAGGAACATTCCTTTCAAGACCGCAAATAAGTTCTACAATTAGCTTGTGGCGCTCCTAGTTCTTCATCTATTTTCTACATGATATGAGCATGCGGTGGATGCAATAGGACCGACAAGGCTTCCTTGACAGGATCTATATATGCAAGGTACGTGATCCTTTTGATATACCCGTAGGTATGAGATCAAGGGGGTGACTTCCTTGCCCATTACTCATGACTACACACGAGGTTAAGCAATTGACCACGAGGTGGTGGAACTGTGAGTGATTGTGTGCAAAAGTGTAATGTAGGGTAACCATCATTCGATCTCAGAATGCCAGAAAGTGTCCGGACCTCCCTGAGGGTGCTAGAACAAATACGGACATCCTCACCATTTGATGATGAATTCGATCTCAGAATGTTATAATGTGCACGGACCTCCCCGAGGGTGCTGGCACAAATACAACAACCTCACTGTTTGACAATAGCTTTCATTCTTGTATAGGAAGCGGATATCATTTTCTCTCAGAGTACTCTCCATGACATGTACTGACCTCCCTGAGGGTGCGGGTATAATAGGGAGTCCCTCGCCAAATGATTTCACTTCGAGCATGATGCATGATACGGTTAGCGAATACAATTATAAACATGGGGTTAGCCAAACACGTTTTCAAACAAATGTGGTGGAAAATGTTCTTGCATTTAAAGGTAGCATCTAGTATTGGAAGCTTGACATTAGTCCCTAGTGGAGTCACCACTGTGAGGGTAGTGGCTGGAGATGGATCTCCGCCCTCTCTCCTCTCTCTCCCTTTACCTTCATAGCGAGGGGGGAGGTGGCTCGAGTCATGTGTGCTTTACTTGCAGGCCCCACACCACCTTATCACCGCTTGGAGATACATGGAGGCCTATTTTACACGAGTGTAAAATTCATCATTTGAGACAGGGGTTTTAATGATGGTCCAATTCGGGGATCGGGATCATACAAAGGGGGTTTGGATTCGTCACCTAGGGTTATGGGCCTAGGACCGGAGGGTGGGCCCGATTCCTGAGAAAAGGGCCCAAAATTTGGTCTGGTCCGGAGATTTAGGATAAGTGTCAAGTTATAGAGTTGGGAAGGTATTAAGCACCCAATTTACCCGGTTCAATCGGTTTTCTTGCTAAATGCTTGAGAGCGAACATTTTCCTTAATTATTACTATTCCACATGTATGGCTAAGTCATCACACATATATACATTAATTGAATTCAAACTATTATATACACTAAAACAAGGCTTATTAGATTTCTACATTATGCTTGAATGGGGAGGGAGATTATACCTGAATTTGACCCCTATTTCAGGTCAAGAGGGGTGGGCCCTTGATTGGTACCAGCTCGAACTGTCTTTCGTGTTCTCCTGGCTTAGGGGAAGATGATCATGACCTCCAACTTCCTTTCTTGAGAGATACTGATTGTGATGGTATCCGAACAGAGTTTCGACTAGGAACGGTTGCTTTCAGATCTGGATTCGGACAGAGCTTCAGTTAGGGAAGACTATTTCCATATTTGGGCAGATAGAGCGTCGGCTAGGGAGGTTATTTCTGAGCTTGGGATGAGGTGGCACTCTGACAGAGCTTCCGCTGGGGATATGCTAAGGGAGGGCTGGGCTGAGGTGGCACTTCGACAGAGCTTTCATTGGGAATAGCTATTTCTAGAAAGATTTTAGGGACAGTCAGACAAAGGTTCGGCTAGGAAAGGCTATTTTCGGGCTTTGGATGAGGTGGCACTCTGGCAGAGCTTCTGCTCGGGATAGGCTAAGGAAGTGCTAGGCTGAGGTAGCACTTCGGTAGAGCTTTCGTTAGGAATGGCTATTTCTAAAAATATTCCAGGGACACTCGAACAAAGGTTTGGCTAGGAAAGGCTATTTCTAAAAAAAAAAAAATGGGCTGACCTAAAAATGGATTAAGAACTCCAAAGTCTGGAAGAGCACTTTGAAGGTCCAAACAGAGTTTCAAATCTTAACAAAGATCTCTTTGTAGACCTGAAGAACCTCAAAAAAGGGAGTGTTTCTATCTCAAGAATGCTCAAGAACACTCAAGTATACTTAAGAACACTCAAGGGAGGTGGCTCAAGAACATACTATTTTTTGCTAAAAATTGGATCTAACTAGGAATTTGGATTGAAAATCTTTAAGATCCCGAAGAACACTTTGATGATCCGAATGAGTTTTTGGATCTTGATGAAGATTGCTCCGAAGATCAGAAGAAAATCAAGAGGGGGGAGGGGAGGAAAATTTCACTCTAAAAGGGGATTCAGGTGTCTGTTGGTGTGGTTTTTCTAAGGGAGAGGGGGGGTTTATAGTTTTTTTTCAACCAAGTACGAGAGGGGGAATCCCTTTATCCAGTGGATGAAAGGGGAGCTCTCTTGCCTAAAGTGAAGAGATAGGATTTTTGTCTAATAGGTAAAAACGGGGGTTGAAGGCAAAAATGGGTGGGGAGGGCTTTTGTCCAGTGGATAAAGGGGCTTTTTAGAAAAAATGGGACGAGAGAGAAATTTTAGCTTGGAAAAGGCGGTTTTCAAAAAAGTGGGAGGAGAAAGAAAGTTTGGAAAAGGTTGTTTTCGAAAAAGCAGGAGGAGAGAGTTTTACCGGAAAAGGCAGTTTTTGAAAAAGCAAGAGAGAAAATTTTGTCGGAAAAGGCAGTTTTCGAAAAAGTGAGAGGAGAGAAAATTTTGTCAGAAAAGGTAGTTTTCGAAAAAGTGAGAGGAGAGAAAATTTTGTCAGAAAAGGCAGTTTTTGAAAAAGCGAGAGGAGCAAGAAAATTTTATCAGAAAAGGAAGTTTTCAAAAAAGCGAGGAGAGAAAATTTTGCCAGAAAATGCAATTTTTAGAAAAGCGAGGGGAGAGAGAAAATTTTGCCCAGAAAATGTAGTTTTTAAAAAGCGAACGCGCGAATACATGGGTGTGAGGGCCATGTGCACGGTGTGAAGCCCATGTGCACGGTGTATGAGCCATATGTGCATAGTGTGTGGACCATGTGTGCATGGTGTGTGGGCACGGTGTGCATGGTGTGCAGGCCATGTGCACGCTATGCGGGCCAGGCTGGGCTTGGTTGGGATGGTTGAGCTGGTTGGCTTGGATAAGTTGGCTGGCTTTTCTGGGTTGGCTGGCTTGGCTAGGCCGTCCGATTGGGTGGCCGACTGGCCAGTGTGCGTGACATGCACGCAGAAAAAATGTGATTTTTTGGGAATGATTGTTAAAGATCCGTCGGTCCAATTTTGGCATATCATATATCGTCGGAATCGTATTTCTAAGCACTATCCATCTGTACAGTCATCCTGATCGGATTCCTTCATATATGAAATGTCAAAATAGGACCCCTTCCCTCCCGCACTGGGATTTCTATGGTTTCAGACCCGGGAGTGTTTTGGGGTTATCTGGGTATGTAGGGGATCAATTTTAGGGTGTTTGGGTCAGGTGAGGGATTTTTCCAGGTTTCCAATGGGATTGTCCGTGTGCGTGACATATGTGTGGGAAGGCGCGACATACGTGCAAAAAAATGTGATTTTCCAAGAATGATTGCCGAAGATCCGTAGGTCGACTATTCATCTATATGGTCATCTTGACCAGATTCCTTCATATATGAAAATTCAAAATTAGACCTTCCTCTCTCCCGCTCGGGGATTTCCAGGGTTTTGGTAGGGGAATATTTCCATCAGTATCTCTGTCGGTCAGAAGTCGGAAGTCACGTCCAAGATCCATATTTCATCATAGCAAGAGGAGGGTGACAAAATTGGGTGTCTACACCTCCCAAGTGGAAGCTTTGCTGGAGTGCCACCTCAGTCAAAATCCAGAAGTAACCCCTCCCTAATGGAAGCTCTGCCAAAGTGACACCTCAGCCTAAGCCCAGAAGTAGCCTTCCTTAGCCGAAGCTCTGTCGAAATTCAAATCAAAAAGTAACCATTCCTAGTTGGAACTCTGTCTAAATATTACCACAATCAACATCTCTTGAAAAAGGAAGTTGGAGGTCAAGACCATCTTCCCCTGAGCCAGGATAATCCACAAGAAAGTTCATGCCAGCACTAATTGGGGGCCCACACCTCTTGACCTGAAACAGGGGTCAAGCTCAGCTATAATCTCTCACCTGAATTAGCAAAATGTAGACTTTTTATTGACCTTGTTTTAGTGTACATAATTAATTAAATTTAGTTAATATATATATGTGTGTGTGTGTGTGTGTGTGATAACTTAGCAATGGATGTGGAATAAGAATAATTGTGGAAAATGTTTGTTCTCAAGCATATAGTAGGAAGACCGGTTGAACTGGGTAGATTGGGTGCCTAACACCTTCCCAACTGTACAACCTGACACATACCCTAAATCTCTGGATCAGACCAATTTTTAGGCCCTTTCCTCAGGAATTGGGCCACCCCTGGGTCCTAGGCCCATAATCCTAGGTGGCGACTCCAAACCCCTTTTGTTTGATCTCAATCCCCTATATTCGACCATCATCAAATACTCGTCTCAATGACGACCTTTACACTCTTGCGAAATAGGCTCCCACGTATCTTCAAGTGGTGGTATGGTGGTGCGGGGCCCGCAGAAGCACACACGACACACCCCCCTAAAAAGAGACATATAGGAGAGGGGGCTGAATACAAGTCTTCCCCCCCCAACAAAGGGAAGGGATTCCAACCGCTACCCTCACAGTGGCGACTCCACTGGGGATTTGTCATGCTTCCGACACTAGATGCTACCATTAAATGCAAGAAGATTTTCCACCACATCTGTTTGAAAACCTATTTGGCTAACCCCATGTTTGTAATAGTATTTGCTAACCGCACGAAGTGAAATCATTTGGCAAGGGACTCCCAGTCATGACCACACCCTCAGGGAGGTTAGTGCATGTCATGGAGAGTACTCTGAGAGCAAATGGTAGCAGCTTCCTGTACAAGGGAGTGTGGTATTGTTAAACGACGAGGTTGTCCATAATTGTTCCAGCACCCTCGGGGAGGTCCACGCACTTTATGGTATTCTGAGATCGAATAATGATATTCCCACATTACACTTTTGTACACAATCACTCACGGTTCCACCACCCATGTGGCCAATTGCTTAACCTCATGTGTAGTCACGAGTAATGAGCAAGGAAGTCACCCCTTGATCTTGTACCTCCGAGTATATCAAAAGGATCACATACCTTGCGTATATAGATCCTGTTAAGGAAGCCTTGTCGGTCCTATTGCATCCACTGCATACTCGTATCATATAGGAAATAGATGGAGAATGTTAGGAACACCACAAGCTGATCTGTAGATTTTGTTTGAGGTCTTGAAAAGGATTCTTCTCATAATGCATTCTAGTCATAAAGAAATGCTCTCCTAAGTGGGTTTCGGATAAAAAGTGTCTTTCATCCTTAAAAATGAGATATAGATAATTTGGTATACATGACTCTGGGGTGATTACCGTCAAAGTCCCGTAAAATGCCAAATTATCTAAAGACCCGAGGAAACTAGGGGGAAGGTCACCTAGTGGGATAAGATTAAGGAAAGCATGACTTCATTGATAGAGAATGTCTTATAAGAATATTATGCTCAAGCCATTTGTATGAATCTCCCACCTATGACATTGAGTGGACTAGGGGCATCAACCCCTATCCACTCCCTAACATTAAGTAGACTAACTTTGGATGAATCATTGGTTGACAATTGAGTGGATGAATGAACAAAGGGGTGGGAATACAAGAATCCTAGAATAAACCACTTTTCGTTTAGGCACAATTCAACATCTTAAGTATTATCCGCAGTCTACTTGGACATGTCAAGGTAACAAGTTAACTCATTTAAGTCCAGTGTCACCTCCATCATGTCTCTTAGACTGCCTCCTTCCAAGTGATTGCAGTCTAGTTCACATGAATCCACTCAACACTAAATCACCTGAGCAAGCATGGGTTCACCCAATAGAGACCTTGCAAGCAGAAATGGTTGAAGTCAAGAGTGGATTAGCTCAAATATTGCACCTATTAGGAAACCCTCCCAAGACTGATCCCAAGGCTGAACCAACACCTGCTATAGGAGAAATGGAATAGAATGGGCCTACGGGTTATCATGGGACTTCCTCCTAAGTTGACTCAGGAGAACCAGAACCAGCCAGGCCAACCAGTCAATGAGGAGTTTCACTCACCCATCTAAATGGTCAATGAGGAGCCTATTCCAGAGTTCCTTTACCTAGGGTGGTGATTGAAGATGAGGAAGAAGAGTTTGTGGCATATGTCTGAATGGAACCTCTAGAGACAGAGAGAGAAAAAAAAAACTAGAGAGCAGTTGGAAAATATGATCCGAGCAGGACGGAGGTCGAAAAGTCAAGTAGTGGATTCTGATGAGATGAGTTTCTTTTTTGGGGCAAGGATTCTCGAGAAATTCAAGTAGAAAATTGATAGATTTGATGGGTCAAGGGACCCTAAGGCTCATTTAAAGGTCTTCCTTAGTATTTCCAAGTCATGGCAACTTCCTAAAAATCAGATGGGTCAGAAATTTATGTTGATGCTATCAGGACTAGCACTGAGGTGGCTCACACAATTGGAGTCTACCCAGACACAGAATTAGACCACAGTAGTAAAAGACTTCACCAAACAATACTCTTACAACACTAAAGTAGATGTGAAGCATCGGGAGTTTGAGACCTTGAAGGATTCACTGCCTTCCTAATGAGCTTTAGAGACAAAGCCACCAGGATGGCTGATCGACCTTCTGAAGTGGAGTAGGTGGAAATGTTAATTGAAAACATGTCCCCTATCCAATCCTTACTATGATGTTCTATACCATCAACATCTCCAGACTTTTGATGCTTTGATAGCCACCGGTACAGGTGTTGAGAACAAAATCCAAAGGGATGCACAGTATTAAGGAGCTTCTCAAGATGTGGGAAAGAATTACAGATTTGGGTGAGGAAAGAATCCTGAAACCAATGTGGTAGGTGCAATCCAACAGTCGATGTCACCTATCACCTCTTCACAACCATTTGTGATACAAGTAGTTGCTCCTGCTCAGAAGCCTGCCCAAGGAGACAATTCACTGACCTAGGGATGCCTGTGGTAGCAGTCTATGAGAAGTTAAAAAACACGGACTATTAGGCACTATAGCTCCAAGGGTGATCAGCAACTCTCCCCCAGCTTGGTACTAGGACAATGAATATTGTGCCTACCACACTTAGAAGGGGCATACCACTGAAAGATGCCTAGGTGTTCAACATGCAATTTAAGATTTGTTAGACAATGGGATAATTGAAGTTAAAGTCAAATAGCCTCCCAATGTCAATACCAACCCACTCCCAGCTCGTGGAATTGTCAACATGTTGTTAATGATGAATGATCAGAAAGATTTTGATCCTCGGTTCTATGATCCAACTCATCTCATCAAGAACTCCAAGAAGTACCATCTCCAGAAGCAACATGAGTGGGTAAAAAAATTATTGCAAGTGAAAAGATTGTCTCTCCCCCCATAAATAGTATGGCATATAATCAGCTTCATCAAGGTGGCTTATCAGAAGGAATGTGACTCTTTCCAAAGGTCCATTTATATATACTATGCAGACAGGCACTTCTATCATCCCTTGTTCTATGGTTCTCACTTTTGGTATGTGTATAATCTAGAAGAGGAAACAATAGAAAGTGATCCCACTCAACTCATCACATCTAAAGCTTAAAAAAATCACATGAATGCCCACGCCTACAGAAAAATCATAAGGCAAAGGGCCAAAGTCATGAGAATTCCTAAAAGAGAAGAGTCATCAGAAGATCAGGCTTCCGCTATCCCTCTTTCGTCATCAACAAGAGAATCCACCGTACCATACCTTCAACCTTCACCCTACCATCAACCCCCACCATACCATCAACCTCTACCATACCATCAACCTTCACCACACCATCAAGGAGAAGGAACCTCATCATCATCTTACCACCCCCTATCTCCTACATCACACCACCTTCATATCACCCCACCTCATATCCCTCATCACCCTTATGCCATTCCCATTCTCAAGGTTCAGTGGATAACCCAAAAGAAGGATGGATTTGCAAGTGTGAGGGTAGTAGCCGGAGATGATGAGATGTCTCTCTTCCCATGGGAGGGGAAAAGGACTTGCATCCTATCCACTCTCCTCTCTTTCAATTTATGTGAGGGAGGGGTGTGTGTCGTATGTGCTTACCCAGCAGGCATTGCACCGCCGTATCATCGCTCGAAGATACGTGGGGTCCTATTTTGTAAGAGTGTAAAATTCATTATTTGAGATGGGGGTTTGATGATGGTCCAATACGGGGATCGGGATCATACAAATGGGGGTTTTGAGTCACCACCTAGGGTTATGGGCCTAGGACCCTGGGGTGGGCTCAATTCCTGAGAAAAGTGCCCGAAATTTGTTCTGGTCTAGAGATTTGGGTACATGTCAGGTTATAGATTTGGGAAGGTGTTAGGCACCCAATATACCCAGTTCAACTGGTCTTCCTACTAGATGCTTAAGAACGAACATTTTCCACAATTATTACTATTCCACATGCATGGCTAAGTTATCACACATATATACATTGACTGAATTTAAACTACTGTGTACACTAAAACAAGGTCTATATAAAGTCCATATGATGACAATTTGGTTGAGAAACAATACCTGAACTTAAATCCTGTTTCGGGTCAAGAGGGGTGCACCCCTGATTAGTATCGGCTCAGACTATCTTTCGGATTCTCCTGGCTCAGAAGAAGATGGTCTTGACCTCAAACTTCATTTTTTGAGTGATATTGACTATGAAGGTATTCGGACAGGGTTTCGGCTAGGAACAGTTACTTTCGGATTTGGATTCAGACAGAGCTTAGGCTAGGGAAGGCTATTTTTGGGCTTAGGATGTGGTGGAAATCTGGCAGAGCTTCCACTAGGGATAGGCTAGGGGAGGGCTAAGCTATGGTGGCACTCCGGCAGAGCTTCCGTCGGGAATGGCTATTTCTGAAAAGATTCCAAGGGCACTCAGACAGAGCTTCAGCTAGAAACTACTATTTTTGGAAAGAAACAGATTGACCTAAAAATGGATTGAAGATCCCCAAAGCCCCGAAGAACATTTTAAAGATCCGAACAAAACTATGGATCTTGACAAAGATCTCTTCGTAGACCCGAAGAACCTCAAAGGGGGGGTTTCTACTTCTAATAAAAAACAAGAACACTCAAAGGGGGGAGGCTAAGAACATACTATTTTTGGCAAAAACTGGATTGGGCTAAAGACTTGGATCCAAGATCTTCAAAGTCCTGAAGAACACTTTGAAAATCCAAACAAGGTTTCGGATCTTGACGAAGATTGCTTCGAAGACCCAAAGAAACTCAAATGGGGGAGGGGAGGAGGAGAGAGAGCTTCACTACTATGGAGTGAGGTGGGGTTGTTTGGTGTGTAAAATTCAAAGGAGGGGGTATTTAAAGGTTTTTCGGGCCAATGGGGAGGAGGGAGAATTTTTAACCGATGGACATTAGGGGGTTTTTGGCCCAAAGTGGGAGAAGAGGACTTTTATCCAATGGGTAAAATGGGTTCTTGGACTAAAATGGGTGAAGAAGGCTTTTATCCAATGAGTAAAAGGGATTTTTGGGAGAGAGAATTCTTAGCCAAAAAGTGGGTTTTTGTTCTCAAGTGGATGAAGAGATTTAGTGAAGAGGAAATCTCTTCACCCACTGGGCCAGTGGAATACCAATCCTAGCCATTGACGCTGGTGCACAAAATTGGGCTGAAGTGCATGGGACATGGCCGGCACAGGAGGGCAAGCAATATGTACAAGGTGTGCAGGCAATGGCATTGGTGTGCGACACATGGCACGCGGGTAGTGGTATGAGTGTGTGGGTAGTGGCATGGGTATGTAGGGAGTGGCATAGGTGTACAGCACATAGCACACGGGGTAGCATGGATGTGCAGCCATGGCATGTGGGGTAGCACGCACATGGGCACTAACAAGGTAGTAGGAGAGGCTGGCTGGGCACTAGGCAGCAGGTATGCATGGGCTGGGCAGCAGTAGGCAGGGGCACTAGTTGCAACCAGCGGGGGCACTGGTAGTAGCCAACGGGCTCGCAGGCTATACGCGGGAAGGGTCATATGGGGCACGGGCTGGGTCGTGCAGGGGTGCATGCACGAGGCTGTGCGGGCTGGCCTGCTGGCCAGTGCATGCAGCACGCATGCAGGCAGGGCTGGCTGGGCAGCAGCACAGGCTGGCTAGGCAGCAGGCATGGGCTGGCTAGGCAATAGGCATGGGCAGCAGGCATACGCTAGGTAGCAGCCAGGTGCAGCATATGTCCAGGCTGGCCTGCTGGCTGCGCGTGCAGTATATGTGCAGGCTGGCCTGTTGGCCAGCGCGTGTAGCATGTTGGCCTACTGGCTAGCATGCAGTGCGGCATGATCACGGATTTTTTCGATGACGATCATGGTAGATCCAACAGTCTGATTTTAACGTGCCATATATTATTGAAATCATATTTCCGAGCACTATCCACCTATAAGGTCATCTTGACCAGATTTCTTCGTATATAAAAAGTTAAAATTGGACCATCTTCTCTCCTACATGGGGGTTTCTAGGGTTTTCAGGTAGGGGGATGTATTTAGGGTATTTGGGTAGGTAGGGGATAAATTTGTGGGTATTTGGATAGGTCAAGGATTTTTTCGGCTTTCCAGCAGACTTGCCAGTGTGTACAATATACTTATAGGAAAATGTGATTTTTTGAGGACTATTACGAGAGATCCGACGGTTTGATTTTAACGTGACATATATCATCGGAATTGTATTTCCGAGCACTATCCATCTGTATGGTCATCTTAACTAGATTCCTTTGTATATAAAAAGTCAAAATTGGACCCTCTTCTCTCCCGCGTAAGGGTTTCCATGGTTTTCAGGTAGGGGATGTATTTATTTTATTAGTCCATCATCTCTGTTGATCGGAAGTCAGAAGTCGCGACCAAGGTCCACATTTCATCATAACCGGAGGAGGGTGAAAAAATTAGGTGTCTACAGAATGCCCCTCTTTGGCCAAGGCCTGTGCTAAAAACTGATGGGCAAAGAAAAGAATGACCACATTATGCCACCCCGAGCATGTACTGCCGCCATCTTGCTCATTTATGATGGAGTTGAAAAATGAAACAGATAATATCTCTCAACTTCTTTAGAGTTTTAGGACTTACCTGTGCTGCCGATTGTAGGAAAGGAATTTGCTGCTCTTCCAATCCTATAAAAAATGTTAGTACTTTGATCTTTGATTTTTCCTTAGTTGGGCTTCCCATGTGCCAGTTCAGGGAATGTGGTCTCCAGGCTGGGTCTTTCGAACCAATCTAGACTCTTTAGGACCAATGGTTACAAGAGAGAAATTCACTGTTCTTCCAACCTTGCAACAAGTAAAAACATTTGATTCTTGGATTTTCCTAAGCTAGGCTTCACATGTGCCAGTTCAGAGAATGTGGTCTCCAGGCTAGGTCTTTTGAACCAATTGGGACTATCTGGGACCAATGGTTATAACAGAGAAATTCACTGCTCTTTTAATCTTGCAACAATTGATTCTTGGATTTTCCATTGTTGGGCTTCACATGTGCCAGGTCAGGGAATTTGGTCTATGAGATCGGGTCACTTGGAGCCAATACAAAGAGAAAGGACCCCCTAGGGCCAGGCCAATGAAATTGGGCCATTTGGGGCCAGGTCAATGAAATTGTTTCTTTTCTTGATTTTCCCTTGATTTCTTGATTTATTGATTCTCTGATTTAAAACCCTGATTTTACTATTGATTTTGCTTTTTGCTTTTTTCTTTTTACCCTTGATTTGGAATCTTGCTTTTATAATTGATTTTTCTTTTACTATTGATCTTGCTTTCTTCTTTTTACCCTTGAATTTTGACCATGAGAAATTCTTTTACTCATTAATAAAATTTTAACCTTTACTTTCCTCCTTTTCATGTGATATAATTTTCACCTACCACATGAATTTGAATTTTACCTTCCTTTCGATTTTCACTTTCCATTTTTCATGTGAATAATTTTCACTTACCACATGAATTTGACTTTTACTTTCCTTTTGATTTTCACTTTCCACTCTTATGTGAATTTGAATTTCCAACGACCACATGAATTTTTACCTTCCCTTTGAACTTTTGATTCCCATGTGACATAATTTGCAACTACCACTAAAATAGTTTTGAATTTGGTATTTAGTAGTAATAAACTTTGATTTGCACCTTGAGATTGGAATCTCAATTTTTTTTTTGGGAGAACGAATTTTTTCTATAAAATGCCCCCCCTCCTTTGTTCATTCCTCATTCTAACTTTTCTGAGTGAAGAACGATTCGTGAGTGAGTGGGTTCAGGTTTCTGAAACTTTCTCAAAGATCTGAACCATTTTGCATGTTCTCAGGTTTCTTCAAATTTTTTCAAAGATCCTCAGGTTTTTCTTGAAATTCTTCATCTTGTTCTTAAATATCTTCAACTTGTTCTTGAGGGAGGAGTCATTTAGAGAATTTGACATTCTTGTGGGATTTTGTGCAAATTGAGAAACTTTTTGGGGCTCCTTGTGATTTTGGAAAATATGGCTAAAAGAAGAAAGAGAAAGACTTATGGAGAAATCCAGCTGAAGGGTTGCAGTAGTTCTTCCCAAAGAGATAAAAGCCTGGCCGAACTCTAGGCAGACTCTTCACAATAGTCAGAACCACATCTGCAACTCCATATGGGGTTCTTGGGTAAGTCCTTACATTTCATTCATTATTTTGATCATCTTTTATTCTTGTTTTTTTTTTCCTCTCTTTTTTTTTTTATTATCTTTTATGTTGTTATTTTTTTATATATCTATATTCTTTATTTCCATTAGCATGAGAGGAGGGAACCACCTACCTTGGCCTTGTATGGCCATCCGAACATGGTTCGGTCATGGTACAGGATACTTCCTCATAGAATGAAGGAATTGGTTGATGCATCATACCTGTGCCAGTTAGCCTTTATAGAGACCCGAAAGTTCAATTTGGCACTGGTGGGGCCCTAATGGAGCGGTGGTGGCCGAGTACTCATTCTTTTGATCTTTCTGTTGGTGAGATCACCATCATGCCTCTGTGCTTTTATGCCTTGACAGGTGTTCCATTTTGGGGTAGACCCATGACCCTACCCGAGACTCCGACTATCAGGGAGTTTGTAGACTTGACAGGACTTACCATTGCAGCTGACTAGACACATATCCATTTAGGGGAGATCAGTGCATGATGGTGGAGAACCAGCCTGTGGGTGAACCCAGGCAACATGGCATAGGTGGCCTATTCTTTTTTGCTGTTTACTGTGGGTCAGTGCCTTTTTAATGACCTATGAGGGGGGGTAGACATTCGCCTGATGTTCTTCTTCTGGAATCTTGGGGAGGTAGATTCTTGGGACTGGGGTGGGGCTGCCTATTCATACCTCTTGCGGACCCTAGACCTGTTGTCATATGGAGACTGAGGTCTTAAGGGAGCGGGCTTCATCCTCCAGGTAATTTTCCTTCTTGTACCTGTTTCCTTTCATTCCTTTGGATTGCATTTCCTCACTTTAATCTCTTAACATAGCCTTGGTGCTTTGAGCACCTAGAGATTATAGCTCCCAGACTGAGGGATCCTTAGGCATTCTTCTTCCCCATAGCCACAAGGTGGGGAGATAATCAGGTGCTCAAGGCTCGGCACAATCCTCCAGGGACCACTGCTCATTCTCTCTTGAATGATCTCACTAAGGTATGCCACATTTGACACTAAAATTCCTTTTATCTTGTGTTGTACTTACTTTTTCTTGGATTTACAGGTCACTTGGAGACCATTCCATTGTCTCATATTCCCAGATTCTGACGGAGTTGTATTGGCTAGACAGTTATCCAAGAATCGAGTCCTTTTCTAGGGCATATGGGACCACGTCTAGTATCAGGGAGAGAGAGTAGTACCCCAATGGTCAGATGTCGAGTCACGCTTCTCTCCCGGTCTTCCTCCACCCACTATGCACTACCTAAAGATCATCCATGCAGACGAGATTGAGAGTTTGGCTGACAAAGTATGGGATGACTCATTTCTTGACCGGGATAGGGACTACAGAGCCTTCCTAGAGGAGGAGATAGTATGCACCCCTCTTAGTCCTGATGGTCCAGTGGTATGTTGCCCTCTTGAGTATTTCCTTTAAATTCTTTCTTGTTTTGGTCTAACTAATGTTCTTTCAGGGGAGAATATAACGTGTAGACCCTTCTATTGTTCAATCGCATGTCAGTGTTGTTGATCCTTCACAAGTGGGACCCTCTACCAGTGTAGGTGAGTCTCTCAGAGTTGCTAACATTCCCTTCCATGGCTTCCCTGCTTGGTGGTATCCCAACGCGGCCAAACCCAGTCTCCCTCATCTCTTGGAGCGGAAGACAAATGTAGATGCTTCCCTTAGGCTGCCCATTCCTTATGACTATGTGAGTATCTGATTATCCTTCAATTGACTCTTGACTTCCTTTGGTTGAGATGCTCTTTCTCAGTTGTCTCCGAAGGTCTATTCTGAGATCAAGAGGATGCATTACAGCTTATCCAAGGCAATGATTGCCAAGGTATTTCATACTTTCCCCTTCTTTTTTCCCTTCTTTTTATTATTTTTCTTCTTCTTAATCCTTTCCCATATTCCTTAGGATGGGAGGATTGCCACCTTGGAGAGCCAGTTAGTTCATATGGGCAGGAAATTGCATAGCAAGATGTGCTGATTTAGGACATGACACAGAGGCTGGAGCAGACTAGACTAGCATCCACGGGTTACTTTCCTAACATAGATAGGATAGGTAAGTAACAAGGTGGGGAGACAACTCTTGATAGGATGGTATCAGAGCCTTTACCTTCCTCTTTCTCCGGCTAAGGTCCTTCTCCGGCGGCCTTCTCAGTTCGGTTTGAACCTCTACTAGTTAAAGAGACGGTCTAGGACACGCCCTATTGTAGGTTACTTCTTGGTTCTGGTTTTCTGGTGACGGAAAAAGACCCTGTGAGCGATGGGTTTTTCAGGCCCAGGAGAGGCCGTTTTTATACCCTGTAACGGCTCGGGTTGCTCCGCCTCTGAGAACTAGGTCCAAGAGGGTCCTGATCAGCCTCGACTAGTCGTCTTTTTATCTATTTGAGTTTCACCGGTGTGTTGTGTTGTTCGGTTATTGGACTTACTGCCTTTGTTCTGATATGTCTCTTTCCCGTTGTTCAACCTCTTCTCGAAGCTCTGCTTCATCTTCCTCTTCCCGATCTTCTTCTTTCTCTTCTATTGATTCTCTGTATGAGTTTGATTACTTACCTGAAGAACAGATCATCCCTGAGACTCCGTCTCCTCTGTTGAATCCTTATACTGTCTTTCCGAAGATGAAAACCTCTTCTTCTTCCTGGAAGACTCTTATTACTCCTCGAAAGAAAACCCCACCTCTGAAAGAATTGGTTCAGGCCTCTCGTTGTGATCAGTTTCACATCCCTGCCACCGATAAAGAACAGTTGTTTACCTTAGAGATTCCGTCTACCCTTATTCCCCAGTGAAAAAATCAGGGTTATACTCATCTCCATTTTGGTGCGATTAAGTTCGCTCTTTCTTTTCATGGCAGAAAAGGTCTTCCCGTGGCTTCCCGGATCGCCCTTCTTGACAGTCGCTTTTGACGGTATGAACATGCCGTAATTGCCACTGTTCAGACCACCCTGAATGCAGGAACCATATTCCTCACTCTCTACCCTAATTTCAATATAGCGTTAGCAGATCCCCATCTTCCCTCTGCTTTGAAGTTCTAGATCCAAATTTCTGGTACTCCCCAGACTGCTACGGCTTTAGCAGGAACTCTCCACTACCAACTGGCTTATCGGTTACAGAATCATGCCTATGACCTAACCAAAGGCCAGCAAGAGGATGCTCTCTTCCTCTCTGTGGATTCTGATCATGTTCCAAGCCTTACTCATGTACCCAGACAATTACCCCGAGATGATCTTCTTCGTCTCCTTCCCTCTTCCTGGGTGATGGCTTATGAACAACAAATGGCTACAAGCCAACCTACTCCAATAGAGCCTCTTCAGTCTACTAATCCTCAATATATTACTCACCCCTCTGGTGAGGTTGAAATCCACTTTCCGCCTCCTCCGGTACAACCTTTACCTTCTCCTTTTCCCACTCAGTTTACAGGAATGATTCAAGCACCAAAAATTCCTGTCAAATCTTTTGATGCTCAAGGTAATCCGGTGTACTATTTCTCTGATCCAGTCACTGGTCATAAGTATTTTAACCTTTGTGATTGTGATGACTATCTCCAAGACTCCGATGAAGAAGATTTTTACACTCCCAAACGAAATTCTTCTCATACTATTCTACAGGAAAAATATGAGTTAGGAGATCCTACTGTCGGCCTTTTGAGTACTGAAGCCCGATATCCATTTATGGTAAAATATAGTACTCCCTTGGAACCTCCTTTTGTTCCTCCTCCTACTCTAGTTTGTAAACCCCCTCCTTCTGTTCAGGCACCTTCTCCTATAATCCCTCCTTGTTGCATATATACTCCAGGATCTTCTTCCTCTAGTCCTTTGCAGAATTTCCCCGGTCCTGCAAACTATGGTCCTGATTCTCATGGTATAAGACATGTATGGAAAGTCAAATCTCCTATCTTGCCCACAGGCCAACAAAAGGACATTTCTCAGGCTGAAGCAGCTTTAAATTGGCAGAATGAGAATGCCATCGTTCAAAACCAATACCTTGAATGTATCCTTGCTTCCACACAACATACTCAAGGAACTGTTGGACGGCATACTCAATTACTCCAATCTCTTAAGGCTGAGATGAATCAAGTCCATAATGAACTTGCTGGTATTGCTTCTACTGCTGCTGATACGGCCCAAGCTTTTGCCCTTATTGGACAGAAAGAGAAACATCTTAAGTTTCTTGAGGCCCAATTGCACAGCTTACAACAAGCTCCACCCCAAGCAGCAACATCCAATAGATAGCAACCTTTACCTTTGGCAGTTCCAAGTATTTTGTCTCAAGATCCTTTTACCATTTATGCTGCCCCGGCTCCTCTAGTAGTTGCTTCTCCCAGATCCTTCCCTCTTGAAGAACTGAATGCTCTGCAGCGTCAACAACGTAACCTAAAGAATATTGCTCCCAGGCAATAGCCCAGACAAGAACAACCTTTTCCTCCTCCTTTTCAGCCTTATCCTATGACTGTAACCTACCCTGCACCATCACCTCCTATCCCTACCTGTCCATCCCCTTCACCCTCACCTCCTAAAACTAAACCCAAACATCCTCCCATAGGCGCCATAACCCATTCCGGCAATGATGTGTTATCTGACCTTCTCACCACCCTAGCTCTTCATGACTCTCCCTCTCTTCCCTCTTTCATGAATACAGGTCCAGATCCACCTCCTGTTCCTTTTCCTGCACCTCCATATGTTGATGAAATGGATGGTGATCAGGATGACCCTATGGTTCATAATCTTGAAATACCTTTCCCTCCTCTTGGTCCAACATATGCTCCTTTTCAGAACCAAGATCCCAAGCAGTTTTTTACCTTGGATGATGTCCCTGTTTCCAAGTGGGCATCCAAGTTTGCTGACTTTCATGCCTGGATCAATGCTGAACTCCTTCAAGAAGGTGCTACCTCCGTCAGCGTTCTGACTAAGTTTGTTGCTCGGCTACAAGGCAAACTCAGAGAATGGTATTTAGCTCTTGGTGGTTACAGACAATTGCAACTTGTTCAACTCCCTGAAGGCCAATTCATCACAGTTCTCTATCAATAATTTCTTGGTCCTGTCTCGAATGATATTACAAAAGCTCGAGAAGAATTTTTATAGTTGAAGTGTTGTTCTCTAGCTCGTCCAGATCTTGACCGACACTTCTCTCGCATGACAGACAGATTCCATAAAATTGGCAGCCTTGATGATGAAAACCTGAAGCAGATCTTTTTGAATTCACTTCCAGAACCTCTTAGTGCTGGTACTCTCCAATTTCTGAGAAATCAGAATATCTCCCTAGCATCCTGCAGTATTGGTTCTTTATACAGTTTTGCTCTCACAACTTTTGACAAGCTTTGTAATGTCAAGAAAATCTAGAAAGAACTACAATCAAAATCTGACAAGGTTTCTTCTGCATGTGATACTTCTTGGATGAAGATCAAGTGTAAAGGCTCTGATCACTCTTGTGATTGTCCTACAAAAAAGCCTTTTCATCATAAGAAGCTTTCTTACTCCTCAAAGAAGCATAAGCAACGGTTTCCTTTTAAGCCTTCTCGGTTTAAACGGTTTAAACCTCAATGGAAATTCCTCCGCAAGAAATAGTTTCGAGGAAAGAACAGGTCTACTTCTTGCTTTATTTGTGGAAAAGATGGACACTTTGCTAAGAACTATCCTAATATTCGCAAGAAGGAGAAAGTTCTTCATATGCTTGCTTCACTTCATCATGATGATCGACAAGATGCTGATCTTGAGTCACTGTACTCTCTGGATCCTAGTGATCTCTCTTTGTTTGCAATTGACTACCCTGATGACACTACTGCAAATCCAAATTATCTCTCAGACTCAGACCCAGAGTTCTCTCTCTTCGAGTCCGAGGAATTTGAACCCCTCTACCAGGTTATCCCTTTCCTTCCTCCAAGTCAACCACTTCTTCCCTGTCAGTCTATAACCTTACCTCATGCTGCAGTAACCTTAATCCCTAAACCTTATGCTAAACCAGTTTGTCTAATAGATTTTCTTGATACAGGTGCAGCTACAACCATTTTGTCTCCCAAAGTTCTCCCCGACCATTTCTGGAAATCTCAAGAACCCCCTCTTCCGTTTTTAGCAGCCAATGGTGAAACCTTCTATATCACCCTTGTTACCAAACAACCCATTAAAGTTCAACTTCTTCCAACCCTTTCATTCACCCATGTTATGTTAGGCTCCCATTGTCCTGGTAAAGATCTTATTATAGGTTTTGATGTTCTTAGTCATCTTCCCCTTAAATGGACACCCCATGGTCTTATGTATAAACAACAAATACTCCCTTGGTCCCCTTTTTCTAACTTATTTCTTGCAGGTACAGGTCCTACACTGTTTGATGAGTTTAAAGGAAAACTTCTGCAGACTTCCTGTGCAAACTCTCATACTGAGTTTTTGACAAAATGTCCTCATCCTCTTTGGCAGAGCTCCAAGTTCTTCATATCCTTACCTTTTAAGAAGAATGAAGATGTGAATCCAACAAAGGCCAGTCATCCTGGCATGAATCCAGAACATTTAGCTCTTGTAGTACAAGAACTTCAACAACTCCAACATCAAGGATTGTTAGAACCAACTATGTCCCCATGGGCATGTCAGGCGTTCTATGTGAACAAAAGAACAGAACAGATCCGTGGTAAGATGAGAATGGTGATAAATTATCGGCCTCTGAATTTTTTCCTGGCTGATGATAAGTTCCCTTTACCAACTCGCCCGGCACTGTTACTCCAGTTAGCCTCTGCAACTGTCTTCTCCAAGTTTGATCTTAAAGCAGGTTTTTGGCAACTTGGAATTGTTCCTGAAGATAGACCTAAGACAGCTTTCTGTGTTCCTGGACATCACTTACAGTGGACAGTTATGCCATTTGGATTAAAGACGGCTCCATCGATATTTCAGCATGCCATGATGCAAATTTTTGCTCCTATTCAGGATCGTGCCCTGATATATATTGATGATATTCTTCTTTTTTCCTCCACACTGGCTGACCATCTTTGCCTTCTCCAGCACTTCCATCAGATTGTTCAAGACTATGGAATCATGCTTTCCCCAAAGAAAATGCAACTTGTTGTTTCTACCATTGATTTTCTTGGTGTTACTATTACCAAAGGAACATATGAACTTCAACCTCATATTGCTACTTCTCTACAGCAATTTCCCGACGGTCCCCAAACAAAAACTCAGGTCCAGCAATTCCTTGGTATAGTCAACTATATGACAGAGTTTCTTCCTCAACAAATCAGACATACGTCTGTATTTCATCAACTTCTGAGAAAGAAAGCTCCTCCTTGGTCTTCTGAACACTCAGAAGCCATTCAAGCTCTAAAACAGCTATCTATAAATCTCCCCTGTTTATAGATTCCTTCTGATGGATGTCGTATTCTTCAAACTGATGCTAGTGATACTCATTGGGGTACAGTTTTACTTGAAGAAGCTCCTGATTCCAAACGAACCATCTGTGATTATAAGAGTGGCTTGTTTAAACCATCTGAAGCTCACTATCATTCTACGTTTAAGGAGATTCTTACAGTCAGACGTGGAATTGAAAAGTTCTAGTTTCATCTCATTGGACACAGATTCCTTATTGAACTGGACATGTCAAGTTTTCCTCACATGCTTGAGTTCTGGCAACTCACTCTTCCTAATGATCAACTTCTTCGATGGGCTCAATGGTTTTCAAAATGGTCCTTTGACATTAAACACATCAAAGGAAAAGCGAATGTTTTGGCAGATTTCCTTTCTCGACCTACATCTACCTCTCCTTTTTCTGTAATCCCAATCCTTTATCCACTAACTCCAGGTGCCTCTTCCTCCTCCTCTTCTCAACCTCAGCCTCAACCTAGTCATAACCTTTGTTGTGCCATACCTCCTCAGCTTCCTCCTGAAATCCTTCATACCTTAACCTACAAAGCAGTTCTTACCTACAGCAACCTTACAGCTCTTCAATTGTTAGAAATTGCCCTTCGACGTGAAGGTCTGTTTCTTGCAAGTTCTACCTTTCACCCAGACTTCCCCTACCTTACAGTCTTTACCTTTACCTCCTTCCATGATTTATAAGAATTACCTCCTATCTTTAAGTGTATCTTCTGGCACTTATGCACTACCTACTCCACAGCACTGTGTTTTCCCCTTCAAGCCATCCAATTCATGTGTATGCGTTGGTGTTCCCCTATCGATCCACATCGACCGAACTTGACCATCTTCCAGTTTCTTCTGCTCTTTGCTCCCATTGAAACCTGGTTTCATCTTTTCACCTCTCTACTCCCACAGTCTGATCCCCCTGATCCGACTATGCATTACATCACTATCTTGTTCCATAGACCTCCAGCCATCCTCCAAACTACTGACCCTCCAGATCTACACCCATGCCATTACATTCACTATACAACAGATTACCATGTGTTTGGAATAAAGCCCTATGCCCTCTTCACCACTAGAAGACAGCATCGTTCAGAATGGCTTCATCTTCTTCATACTATTTGCACAGTGAATGATATCCGACCTCATCAAGTTCCGGCTCTCCTTCTTCATACTGTTGATACAGCTTGGGAACTACATCAGAATGGTCAGCTTCCTTGTCCTCGCATTGCTACCCTCATGGAAGCCTATCATGATTGGCTCATTGATAAAGGTGCTTTCTTCCCAGTCAACAGTTCGTCTGATTCTGATGATATGTCACTTTAAGTATCTGTATGTGTATGCTTATGTAAGTCTTTGAGTCCTGTGTGTATGTATTTGTGTAGTACGTATGTATTAGTGTGTACGTGAGTCTTTGTATTGTCTTATGTATGTATGCCGACACTCGAGACATACGGTCCCACATCATGTGAAGTCCATGTGAAGGCTTCATGTCCCTGGCCCCACATGTTTTGTCCCACATCATGTGAAGTCCATGTGAAGGCCTCATGTCCTTGGCCCCACATGTTTTGTAAGTTTTCGCATGTTTTGGCTATTTAAAGCCCTAATTAATGCATGAATGACAAGAGCCCAGTAGGAGCCCAGTTTGGTGTCTTACATCATGAGAAAAATGGTACTAAATGACAAGAGCCCGATAGGAGCCCGGTTTGGTGTCTTACATCATGAGAAAAATCGTATCAGAGCCTTTACACTTGATCTTCATCCAAGAAGTATCACATGCAGAAGAAACATTTTCAGATTTTGATTGTAGTTCTTTCCAGATTTTCTTGACATTACAAAGCTTGTCAAGAGCTGTGAGAGCAAAACTGTATAAAGAACCAATACTGCAGGATGCTAGGGAGATATTCTGATTTCTCAGAAACTGGAGAGTATCAACACCAAGAGGTTCTGGAAGTGAATTCAAAAAGATCTGCTTGAGGTTTTCATCATCAAGGCCGCCAATTTTATGGAATATGTCTGTCATGCGAGAGAAGTGTCAGTCAAGATCTAGACGAGCTAGAGAATAACACTTCAACTGTAAAAATTCTTCTTGAGCTTTTGTAATTTCATTCGAGATAGGACCAAGAAATTCTTGATAGAGAACTGTGATGAATTGGCCTTCAGGGAGTTGAACAAGTTGCAATTGTCTGTAACCACCAAGAGCTAAATACCATTCTCTGAGTTTGCCTTGTAGCTGAGCAACAAACTTAGTCGGAACACTGACAGAGGTAGCACCTTCTTGAAGGAGTTCAACATTGATCCAGGCATGAAAGTCAGCAAACTTGGATGCCCACTTGGAAACAAGGGCATCATCCAAGGTAAAAAACTGTTTGGGATCTTGGTTCTGAAAAGGAGCATATGTTGGACCAGGAGGAGGGAGAGGTATTTCAGGATTATGAACCATAGGTCATCCTGATCACCATCCATTTCATCAACATATGGAGGTGCAGGAAAAGGAATAGGAGGTGGATCTTGTTGTAAGTTGTGTAATTGGGGCTCAAGAAACTTAAGATGTTTCTCTTTCTGTCCAATAAGGGCAAAAGCTTGGGTCATATCAGCAGTAGTAGAAGCAATACCAGCAAGTTCATTATGGACTTGATTCATCTCAGCCTTAAGAGATTGGAGTAATTGAGTATGCCATCCAACAGTTCCTTGAGTATGTTGTGTGGAAGCAAGGATACATTCAAGGTATTGGTTTTGAACGATGGCATTCTCATTCTGCCAATTTAAAGCTGCTTCAGCCTGAGAAATGTCCTTTTGTTGGCCTATGGGCAAGATAAGAGATTTGACTTTCCATACATGTCTTATACCATGAGAATCAGGACCATAGTCTGCAGGACCGGGGAAATTCTGTAAAGGACTAGAGGAAGAAGATCCTGGAATATACATGCAACAAGGAGGGATTATAGGAGAAGGTGCCTGAACAGAAGGAGGGGGTTTACAAACTGGAGTAGGAGGAGGAACAAAAGGAGGTTCCAAGGGAGTACTATATTTTACCAAAAAAGGATATCGGGCTTCAGTACTCAAAGGGCCGACAGTAGGATCTCCTGACTCATATTTTTCCCGTAGAATAGTCTGAGAAGATTTTCGTTTGGGAGTGTAAAATTCATCATCATCGGAGTCTTGGAGACAGTCATCACAATCACAAAGGTCAAAATACTTATGACCAGTGACTGGATCAGAGAAATAGTACACCGGATTACCTTGAGCATCAAAAGATTTGACAGGAATTTTAGGTGCTTGAATCATTCCTGTAAATTGAGTGGGAAAAGGAGAAGGTAAAGGTTGTACCGGAAGAGGCGGAAAGCGGATTTCAACCTCACTAGAGGGGTGAGTAATACACTGAGGATTAGTAGACTGAAGAGGCTCTATTGGAGCAGGTTGGCTTGTAGCCATTTGTTGTTCATAAGCCATCACCCAGGAAGAGGGAAGGAGACGAAGAAGATCATCTCGGGGTAATTGTCTGGGTATATGAGTAAGGCTTGGAACATGATCAGAATCCACAGAGAGGAAGAGAGCATCCTCTTGCTGGCCTTTGGTTAGGTCATAGGCATGATTCTTTAACCGATAAGCCAGTTGGTAGTGGAGAGTTCCTGCTAAAGCCGTAGCAGTCTGGGGAGTACCAGAAATTTTGATCTGGAACTTCAAAGCAGAGGGAAGATGGGGATCTGCTAACGCTATATTGAAATTAGGGTAGAGAGTGAGGAATATGGTTCCTGCATTCAGGGTGGTCTGAATAGTGGCAATTACGGCATGTTCATACGGTAAAAAGCGACTGTCAAGAAGGGCGATCCAGGAAGCCACGGGAAGACCTTTTCTGCCATGAAAAGAAAGAGCAAACTTAATCGCACCAAAATGGAGATGAGTATAACCCTAATTTTTCCACTAGGGAATAAGGGTAGACGGAATCTCTAAGGTAAACAATTGTTCTTTATCGGTGGCAGGGATGTGAAACTGATCACAACGAGAGGCCTGAACCAATTCTTTCAGAGGTGGGGTTTTCTTTTGAGGAGCAATAAGAGTCTTCCAGGAAGAAGAAGAGGTTTTCGTCTTCGGAAAGACAGTATAAGGATTCAATAGAGGATACGGAGTCTCAGGGATGATCTGTTCTTCAGGTAAGTAATCAAACTCATACAGAGAATCAATAGAAGAGAAAGAAGAAGATTGGGAAGAGGAAGATGAAGCAGAGCTTCGAGAAGAGGTTGAACAACGGGAAAGAGACATATCAGAACAAAGGCAGTAAGTCCAATAACCGAACAGCACAACTCACCGGTGAAACTCAAATAGATAAAAAGATGACTAGTCGAGGCCGATCAGGACCCTCTTGGACCTAGTTCTCAAAAGCGGAGCAACCCGAGCCGTTACAGGGTATAAAAACGGCCTCTCCTGGGCCTGAAAAACCCATCGCTCACAGGGTCTTTTTCCGTCACCAGAAAACCAGAACCAAGAAGTAACCTGCAATAAGGCGTGTCCTAGACTGTCTCTTTAACTAGTAGAGGTTCAAACCGAACTGAGAAGGCCGCCGGAGAAGGACCTTAGCCGGAGAAAGAGGAAGGTAAAGGCTCTGATACCATTTTCTCATGATGTAAGACACCAAACCGGGCTCCTATCGGGCTCTTGTCATTCATGCATTAATCAGGGCTTTAAATAGCCAAAACATGCGAAAACTTACAAAACATGTGGGGCCAGGGACATGAGGCCTTCACATGGACTTCACATGATGTGGGACAAAACATGTGGGGCCAGGGACATGAGGCCTTCACATGGACTTCAGATGATGTGGGACCGTATGTCTCGAGTGTCAGCATACATACATAAGACAATACAAAGACTCACGTACACAATGATACTTACGTACTACACAAATACATACACACAAGACTCAAAGACTTACATAAGCATACGCATACAAATACTTAAAGTAACATATCATCAGAATCGGACGAACTGCTAACTGGGAAGAAAGTAGTTTTATCAATGAGCCAATCATGATAGGCTTCCATGAGGGTAGCAATGCGAGGACAAGGAAGCTGACCATTCTGATGTAGTTCCCAAGCTATATCAACAGTATGAAGAAGGGGAGCCGGAACTTGATGAGGTTGGATATCATTCACTATGCACATAGTATGAAGAAGATGAAGCCATTCTGAACGATGCTGTCTTTTGGCGATGAAGAGGGCATAGGGCTTTATTCCAAACACATGGTAATCTATTGTGTAGTGAATGTAATGGCATGGGTGTAGATCTGGAGGGTCAGTAGTTTGGAGGATGGCTGGAGGTCTATGGAACAAGACAGTGATGTAATGCATAGTTGGATCAGGGGGATCGGACTGTGGGAGTAGAGAGGTGAAAAGATGAAACCAGGTTTCAATGGGAGCAAAGAGCAGAAGAAACTGGAAGATGGTCAAGTTCGGTCGATGTGGATCGATAGGGGAACACCAACGCATACACATGAATTGGATGGCTTGAAGGGGAAAACACAGTGCTATGGAGTAGGTAGTGCATAAGTGCCAGAAGATACACTTAAAGATAGGAGGTAATTCTTGTAAATCATGGAAGGAGGTAAAGGTAAAGACTGTAAGGTAGGGGAAGTCTGGGTGAAAGGTAGAACCTGCAAGAAACAGACCTTCACGTCGAAGGGCAATTTCTAACAATTGAAGAGCTGTAAGGTTGCTGTAGGTAAGAACTGCTTTGTAGGTTAAGGTATGAAGGATTTCAGGAGGAAGCTAAGGAGGTATGGCACAGCAAAGGTTATAACTAGGTTGAGGCTGAGGTTGAGAAGAGGAGGAGGAAGAGGCACCTAGAGTTAGCAGATAAAGGATTGGGATTACAGAAAAAGGAGAGGTAGATGTAGGTCGAGAAAGGAAATCTGCCAAAACATTCGCTTTTCCTTTGATGTGTTTAATGTCAAAGGACCATTTTGAAAACCATTGAACCCATCGAAGAAGTTGATCATTAGGAAGAGTGCGTTGTCGGAACTCAAGCATGTGAGGAAAACTTGACATGTCCAGTTCAATGAGGAATCTGTGTCCAATGAGATGAAACTGGAACTTTTCAATTCCACGTCTGACTGCAAGAATTTCCTTAAACGTAGAATGATAGTGAGCTTCAGATGGTTTAAACGAGCCACTCTTATAACCACAGATGGTTCGTTTGGAATCAGGAGCTTCTTCAAGTAAAACTGCACCCCAATGAGTATCACTAGCATCAGTTTGAAGAATACGACGTCCATCAGAAGGAATCTGTAAACAGGGGAGATTTATAGATAGCTGTTTTAGAGCTTGAATGGCTGTTGAGTGTTCAGAAGACCAAGGAGGAGCTTTCTTTCTCAGAAGTTGATGAAGTATAGACATATGTCTGATTTGTTGAGGAAGAAACTCTGTCATATAGTTGACTATACCAAGGAATTGCTGGACCTGATTTTTCGTCAGGGGACCTTCAGGAAATTGCTGTAGAGAAGTAGCAATATGAGGTTGAAGTTCATATGTTCCTTTGGTAATAGTAACACCAAGAAAATCAATGGTAGAAACACCAAGTTGCATTTTCTTTGGGGAAAGCATGATTCCACAGCCTTAAACTATCTGATGGAAGTGTTGGAGAAGGCAAAGATGGTTAGCCGGTGTAGAGGAAAAAAGAAGAATATCATCAATATATATCAGGGCACGATCCTGAATAGGAGCAAAAATTTGCATCATGGCACGCTGAAATATCGATGGAGTCGTCTTTAATCCAAATGGCATAACTATCCACTGTAAGTGATGTCCAGGAGCACAGAAAGCTGTCTTAGGTCTATCTTTAGGAACAATTCCAAGTTGCCAAAAACCTGCTTTAAGATCAAACTTGGAGAAGACAGTTGCAGAGGCTAACTAGAGTAATTGTGCCGGGCGAGTTGGTAAAGGGAACTTATCATCAGCCAGGAAAAAATTCAGAGGCCGATAATTTATCACCATTCTCATCTTACCATGGATCTATTCTGTTCTTTTGTTCACATAGAACGCCTGACATGCCCATGGGGACACAGTTGGTTCTAACAATCCTTGATGTTGGAGTTGTTGAAGTTCTTGTACTGCAAGGGCTAAATGTTCTGGATTCATGCCAGGATGACTGGCCTTTGTTGGATTCACATCTTCATTCTTCTTAAAAGGTAAGGAGATGAAGAACTTAGAGTTCTGCCAAAGAGGATGAGGACATTTTGTAAAAAACTCAGTATGAGAGTCTGCAAATATTGTTGGCCATATGTACATAGGCAAATAAAAGGATGTGTGAGTCAATCCCATCAACCTGACGTAATTGTAACCAGGGGTCTTCATCAGGAAATCCTCTTATCGCCTTCCTAGGCACCTCCATGCGATCTCTTGCACAGTCCTTTTCTGCAAGTACTCTCCAATCAATGATAAGCTTAAATTCTAGAATTTCCCTCTTGTCCTGGAACAAAGAGCTTCGAGTGGGCCTCCATTTAATGGCTTGGTTAACTTCAGTTTCTCAAGAAGCCAAATCTGAAAAAAAGCAGGTCTCCCTTGATAATGATCTAGTCCAAATCTATGGCTATGGCTCATGTCATCAAATCCCTTGAGTGTTTCTGCAAGAACCGTAGGGATGATATCACCTCCTTTCTTTAACTGTTTTACCACCTCAATCAAAAAGGCTAGTGCACCACGCCCAGGAGTTTGGAGAACATAGTGAGCTATCATGCAAAGTAAATAAGCATCTTGTGATCTCTATTGATGGATTCCTCCCATTGGTAGATATTGGATGAAGATCTGGGCCACTTTCAGAATGTCAATCTTCCCGTAACTGACAAATTGCTTCACTTCCTCTTCTTTCCATCCGAAGAAGTCTTGAATTTCCTCTGAATCATCTTTCTTCAAAGATGGTTGGAACAAATTGTCTTTAGGAGGAGATAACATACAAACCCAAAATTCTTCGAGAGTTCGGCAGATTTCAACCAATCCAAATCGAAATACATGTAGATTGGCATCCCATTGCTAAGGCACCTTCCAAAGTAACTGATGATGTAATTTCACACATCCGATCCGGCCAAGGAATGACACATTCACGGATTCTAGCAATCTTGGTGTCCTCATGTTCATGTCTAAGGTCCATTTCCTTAAAGTCTCATCCAACGAGCTCATAACTTTTCAAGAAACCATCATAAACAAAAGAGGTATGATGATTTATCAAAGCATTACTTATTAGCTAATGACTCAAACAAGCCTTTACCATTATTGCATCAAGCTCTCTTTTTTTTTTTTTTTTTACTAATCAAGGGTGGGAAATAAACTGGTTCCAGGTGGCAATTTTCTTTTCAAGGATGGAATCCTTGACAGATACCTAATGGCCTTGCATGCCAAATGGCAATTCTTGGGGGATAGAATCCTGGATAAGAAGTGACAGACCAATGGGTGGATGACAGATACCTAATGGCCTTTCATGCCAAATGGCTATTCTTGGGGGACACAAACTATGATGATCTTTTAAGATACTTTGATTATTAATCGAGGAACCAATTTATTGCCTTTAGATGGTTGAGACCGCACTTGCACATGTCAAGTTGCCTACGTATCCCTCGAAAGGAATCAGGTCTTACATAGTTTAGGCTCTTTACCCTATCATACATAATATTTCCTGAGTTGATCCATGTTGACCAATCCAGGTATTTCTTCGCCATTGTGGTCTATGAGTTTCATAGCATTGCCTAGAAAATCTCTTTGACGGTGAATGGGCCACTCCAATTGGGCCTGAATTTTCCTCTTGGGTCATGAATTAGGGCCTTTTGTTCTCAAAGAACTAATTTGCCCTCCTCTATCTGGTGGGGCTTCACATTCTTGTTAAAGGCCCTGGCCATTCTCAATTGATATTTCTTCAGATTATCCATGGCTTTCATGTGCCTTTCATCGAGAAAATTGAGCTCATCATGTCTGGCCTTCACCCACTCTCCTTCGGGTAGCTGACTATTAAGAAGCACCCTTAGGGATGGTACCAGGATTTCCATGGGTAGAACTGCCTCAACCCCATACACCAAGGAGAAAGGGGTTGGCCCTGTCGAGGATCATACAGAAATCCGGTATGCCCATAAGACAAGGGGTAACTTATCAACCCAATCCTTGTGTGTTTTCTACCATTTTCTATTGGATGACTTTGATGTTTTTGTTGGCTGCTTCTACTGCCCCATTGGTCTATGGCCTGTAAGTGGTAGAACGACGTCTTTTGATACCGAACTTTATGTAGATTTTGTCGGTCTTGCCATAGAAATGGGATCCCTGATCTGATATCAATTCTTGAGGTACTCCATATCGGAAAATGATATTTTCTTGAATGAACTTGGCTACCTTAGCAGATGTGAGGACCGTAAATGACTGAGCTTCTACCCAGTTGGTGAAATAGTCAATGGCTACCACGATGAACTCGTGACCATTAGATGCTTTGGGGTTGATCTTCCCAATGATATCGATGCCCCAAGTGGAGAATGGCCAAGGTGAACTGAGTGAATGCAACTCTATTGGTGGGAGGGATATACATGATGTTAGCAAATATCTGACACTTGTGGCATTTCTTGACAAAGTCCATACAATCTGCTTCCATTATGTTCCAGTAATATCCCAACCTAAGGATCTTTTTAGATAACATCTTGGCATTCATGTGGGGTCCACAAAGACCTTGATGAATTTCCTCTATGATGGTTGTAGCTTGTTCTTCATCCACACACAACAATTGTATTCTGTCGTAGGATCTTTTGTATAACGGATCCTCTTGAAGAATAAACTGGATAGCATATCTTCTCATAAACTTCTTTTCTCTGTCAGTTGCTTCAACTGGGTACTTCCTTTCTTCGATGAAGTCCACTATGTGAGCAAACCAAGACCGACCATCCACAGTGGGAGAGTTCACAGAATTTTGATAAATAGGTTTAATTCTTTGTTCTACCAAGAATGGTCGGACCCTAGCCATAGGGTTGCATTCTACCATGGAAGCCAAGGTTGCAAGGGAATCAGCAAACCTATTGCTATCTCTCTAGAAGTATTCAAACGAAATCTTCTCAAAGTGTCCAGTCACCTCTTCCAGATGTTCTTGATATGGCTTCAACTTTTCATCTCTGGTCTTCCATTTTCCCTATGTCTGGCAGATGACGATGGATGAATCATCGTAAATCCTGATCCTTTTCACTCCAATAGTCAAAGTAGTTTCTAGTCCCAAAGCACAAGCTTCATATTCGGCAATGTTGTTGATACAGGGGAAATTGAGGCGAAATGATGAAGGAAAATAAAGGCCATCAAGAGTGACAAGCAATATTCCCGCACCACATCCCTTCTGCTTGGCTGCTCCATCAAAGAATAACTATCATTCATTAGCTGTGTCTTCTTCCTCTATTGCAGTGATTCCTTCATCGGGAAAGGCATAATCCAAGGATCTTCCATCTTTTGTGGGGTAGGAAGCCAAATGATCGGCTATAGCCTAACCCTTAATAGATTTCTAAGTAACATAGGTGGTGTTAAACTCCGATAGTAAAAGCAACCAACGGGCCATCCTTCCTGTTAAGGCTAGTTTCTCGAAGAGGTATTTGATGGGATTCATCCTTGAGATCAAGTGCACCAAATAGGAAACCATGTAATGTCGCAACCTTTTCGTTGCCCAAATCAATGTAGTACAAGTTCTTTCCAAAGATAACTTCTTACTGAGGTAAAATATTACATGCTCTGCCTCCTTTTCTGTCTCCTTCTATGCTCGCAATGAGCCCATGTTATGTTCTCCCACAGATAAGTACAAGAGAAGTGGTTCTCTTTCCACCGGCAATGTCAATACTAGCGGGTTCATGAGGTATCCTTTGATTTTGTCAAAAGCTTGTTGGCATTGGTCATTCCATTCCATGGGCTGATCCTTCTTCAACAGCTTGAAAATTGGTTCATAGATTGTAGTCAACTAAGCTATAAATCTGCTAATATACTGGATGTGACCCAAAAATCCTCGTATTTGCTTCTCAGTCCGAGGTGTGGGAATTTCTTAAATTGCCTTGATCTTGATAGGGTCGACTTCAATGCCTCTTTCACCTACCAAGAAACCTAACAACTTTCCTTTTGTTGCCCCAAATGCACACTTCTGAGGGTCAGCTGATAATTCTTAATTCTTTCAAAGAAATGCCTTAGCGTGGGAATATGCCCTTGCCGATCTTTTGACTTTACTATCATGTCATCCACATAAACTTCCACATCTTTATTCATCATGTCATGCAATATGGCCATAGCTGCTCTCTGATAATTTGTTTCGGTGTTCTTCAATCCAAAAGGCATCATCTTGTAACAATAGGTTCCCCACGGAGTCGTGAAGGCTATCTTCTCACGATCTTCTGCGTGCATGCTTATTTGGTTGTATTCCAAGAATCCATCTATAAATGATAACAAAGCATGCTCCACCGTATTATCCACTAATACATCAGTGTGAGGGAATGGGAAGTCATCTTTAGGGCTCACTTTATTAAGATCTCAGAAGTCCATGTGCATTCGTACCTTGCCATCTTTCTTTAGTACTGGTACAATGTTGGCCAACCATTGGGGGTACTTCACCGCTTGTAGAAATCTTGCATTCCACTACTTCACAACTTCTTCTCTGATCTTCTTACTCCATTCTGGCCGCATTCTTCGGAGCTTCTACTCTACTAATTTTTCCCCAGGGTAGGTCAGCAATCGATGCTGCATGATGTTGGGGTCGATATTAGGCATATTCTCATAAGAACAAGTAAAGACCTTGGTGAATTCCTTTAGAAGACTAATCATCTGTTCTGCTTCTTTGTCATCGAGGGTAGTCCAATTTTTACCTCTCGAAGGCATTGGTCGGTTCCTAGATTTATAACCCGAGTATCCTCATGGATGGGTTGGGCTTTCTTTGGTTTGTATTGTTTTATTGATTCTTGATATTTATTAAGATCATCATCAGAAAAATGAGGCAAATCATACTCGGAATCAGAAATTTCATTCATGAAAGAAGGAGTAACAGACTCGACATACAAAGACTCTAGACTCTCCTCGAGAGGGGAGGCCGACACGAAATCATAAACAACAAACTCGACTACAGACTTGATAATTGGCTTGATACTTTTGCTAGGGTTATTCAAGCTAGTTGACTCAATAACATGAGCAAACTTGAAGTTTTCTCCAATGCTTGTCCAGTTCAAGAGTGGTTCAGTGGCTTGATGGATGAGGAGGTGTGGAAAAAGGCCTTCTTCTCCTTCTAAAAAAGTTGCTGCTATTTCTTCAATGGCGCAGTGGTTCTTCAGGATAGGTGCCTGCTTCTTCACAAATACCAACTAGTCAATCTCAAACTCTCGGAAGCCAAACTTTCTGAGGGGTGAAGATTGGTGGAGACTACTCAATACTTTTTCTATAAAGTCCATCTTTTTGAGCCTATTAAGGAATGCCATCCCGGTGCCTCGGTCATATCTTTGACCACCTTCACAAGCCTTCCTGTTTCTATTGGTTTGGGCACAGTACATGCAAACCATCATTCTTTATGCTCTTCTTTGCTTTGCATATGCACTTCTTCCTCTGAAAGGACAAGGCTTAAGCTTATGTTGCTCTCAGGCTCTGGGTTCTTACAGGAGGGAGAAAATGTAGCTTTTCAGATCAATGGGAAGCGACAGACTCCAGGTGAGCCTTACTTTCTTCTCTCACTCTCTTTTCAGGAGGACTCGAGGACTTGGTGCCTCCTTCGATTGGATCAATGTTGTAGGGTCACCAGAGGAAGATCCAATCTCAATCAGTGTAATTTTTGCTACCCGGTGATGCAACTGTCTTGATCACTTTCTTTGACTAGCATTTTCTGTTGTTCCACTTCATGAGTCACCCTGTCGAACTCGTCTTGGAAAAATACTTCAAATCCTGGTTGCATCTTTGCAGCTGTTTCATCAAACCATGGCTCCACATTTCTACAGAAAGGGAAATCCTCTCCTTCTTTTACAAAATACCCATTAAGAGTAGGGTAGTAAGAGACAGAGATCTTTCTAGTCATCCTTAGCTCTTTCTGCCCCTTGGTGGTTGGAGAAATGTATCTGAGACCATTCTTTCCTTTGTTCACTACCAAACTAGGCTGCTTTGGAACTCCTTGATGATATTTCCCTAGCCCCATGCCAGGAAAAATTACATATTTTTCACCATCTGATTCATTGGCGGACTCCAGATGGCTTCATAATTAGCTGGGATTTCCTCCTTTGGAACTTCTTTGGCAATGGCTGCGCAAGTTATGTCTAATTCAAAACCACTTAGTTGAACTTCCTGGTCTTACTCTTCCCCATTTTCAATATTGGCTAAGTATTAACCACTTCAGTATCTCCGACTACTGTGATCACCTTTCTTCATAAATAAACTTTATTTTCTGATGGAGACTAGAGGACACTACCTTCGCATGATGCAACCAAGGCCTTCCCAAGAGCATGTTAAAAGCTGCCGATATATCAATGACTTGGAAATCAATATCAAACTTCACTGGACCAATCTTTACCGTAAGGGTAAGGATGCCAAGGATCTTCCTCTTGGTATTGTCATATGCCCGTATGGTTTGGGTAGTCGACCTCATTTCTTCCAAGTTGATGCCAATACTCTTCACCGATCTCAAGGGTAGCACATTCAAAGCAGACCCGTTGTCAACAAGAACCTAGGGAACCACCTTGTCAAGACATTCTACAGTGATGTGGAGAGCTCGATTGTGCTGGACTCCTTTGGGAAGCTTTGAATCTGAGAACATTGAGAAATGCACTGCATATGTTGCCCCTACTATATGTGTGAGATGTACCAAATTTATCTCGATCGGCACCTGCACATTAGTGTGGGACTTCAAAACTGCTTCATGGTGTGTGGGGGATGCCATCAACAATCCCCAAATTGAGATATTTTCTTGGGACTTCTTGAGTTGAGCCAAGACTGGGTTCTTTGGCTCTTTCTTCAAGCTGCTAGTTTAGGCCTCATTAGCCCTTGGTTGTTCTACTGCTAGAGCCTTGCCCTTTTAGTCTTTTCCACTTCTAATTTCCATCACATTGGCAGGTTTCTTTACAATAATCTCTATGGGATAACAATCTTCATCATCACTATTTGTTATGGTGATTATCGCTACCATAGGATCATTCTCTTCTTCTTATTCTCCCTCTCTACTTGGGGTGGGAAATCGAGGTCCTCCATAAATATCCACAGCCCTGTCTCGTAACTTTTTGACTACATTAGAAAGCTGTTGGAATGCAACGTCTATTGCCTCTATGAATATGTCGTCTGGCCCTATTTCCTCCAGATCATACAACTGCTCGAGGTAGTAATGATCACTGATAGTTACTTCACCCAACATGTTGTCAATTTCTTCCACTCTTTCCTGCATCCTCATTGTATTGGAGTATATTTCACATAGCTTTTCTTCCATCTCTAATGTGGATTCTAGTTCATCCAGATAAACTTGCATTGGCTCTCTAGATTCTTCATCACTCCCTAAATCTGATATAGAATCATCTCCTCCCATGCAGATGGAAGGGTAAATGCCACCTATCGGATTAGGTATTAGATCATCACCACTAATAGCATAGACTGAGAAACATGTCTGATGATCTGGTGAGTAGTATTATGATTCATCATCAATGTCATTGTACCAAGGTCCTTGGTAGTCATCCCAGTCTGGATAGCCATCATCTTCTTGAGAATCAGAGTCATCTCCATCCTTCTCATTCTCATTCTCATCCTCATCATCGTCGTCATTATCCTCTTCTTCACTGATTTTCCCCTCACTTGGTTCTCCATCAGATTTTTCTTGGCCATCAAATTCTCTAGCATCCAAATGCTCGTAGTACTCAGACCGTATAGACCAGAATATTTCTATAGGGTTGGTCTTGACATCAGTGGCTTAAAGCTGGACTAGACCTGATTCATCATCCTCTATGTCACTCCCTATGTGGATTAGGGAGGTGTGCTCTTTGACCCGTTCCCTTATGGCCATTGCAGTTACTACTCTGAGAAGATCAACTGTAACCTCTTCAACTACCTCTAGATTGTCCTCTGAAGATATAGTGGACTGAATTAGAGAAGTGGGATCACTCTTATAGTCTTCCCCTAATGCATTTACTAACCTTGTTGATGAAGTCATCCTTGGGGAGTCTGGAAGTGCAAGCATATCCTTCCAATTGTACCCATCTATCCATCCTTCTTTTGAGTTATATATCAAACCTTGAGAATGGGATTGGTATGAGGGTGATGAGGGATATGAAGCAGGATAGTATGAAGATGATGTAATGTGAGAGGTAGGATATGATGATTGGGGGTGATAGGATGAGGAGATTCCTTCTCCTTGATGGTGGGGGCAAGGTTGATGATATGGCAGAGGCTGGTAATATAGTGAAGGTGGGAGGTATGGCAGAGGTTGGTAATATGGTATGGTGGATTCTTTTGTTGATCAGGAAGGATGAACGGCGGGAGTCCGATCTTCTAATCCTTCCTTTGATGATTCTCTTCTTTTGGGAGTCCTCATGACTCTAGCCCTTTGACTCATGAGTTTCCTCTAAGTGCGGGCATTCATATGATTCTTCCAGCTCTAGGTACAATGAGTTGAGTGGGGTCTTACTCTCTGTGGCATCTTCATCTAGATTTTTCACATGATCAGGGAGTGGATTGGTATTGACATTGGGAGGTTGTTTCACCTTGACTTCAATGGTCTCGTTGTCTATCAAGTCATGAATTACATGTTACAAACCCTATAACCTTTCAATGT
>NW_024870475.1:306497-369257 GCF_013358625.1 Macadamia integrifolia
AGTGATTGTGTGCAAAAGTATAATATGGGAATATCATTATCCTATCTCAGAAGGTCATAAAGTGCACAGACCTCCCCGAGGGTGCTGGCACAATTACGAACATCCTCGCCATTTAATAATACCCCACACCCTTGTATAGAAAGCTAGTATCATTTGCTCTTAGAGTACACTCCATGACATGCGCAGACCTCCCCAAGGGTGCGGGCATGATAGGGAGTCCCTCGCTAAATGATTTCACTCGAGCACGATATATGATGTTGTTAGCGAATACAATTACAAACATGGGGTTAGCCAAACATGTTTTCAAAAAAATGTGGTGGAAAATGTTCTTGCATTTAAAGGTAGCATCTAGCATCGGAAGCTTGACATTTATCCCCAACAGAGTCACCACTGAGAGGGTAGCGGCCGGAGATGATGAGATGTCTCTCTTCCCTTGGGAGGGGAAAAGGACTTGCATCTCATCCTCTCTCCTCTCTTTCTCTACATGTGAGGGAGGGGTGTGTGTCGGGTATGCTTACCTTACGGGCCTTACACCACCGTATCGCCTCTCAGAGATACGTGGGGATCTATTTCACAAGAGTGTAAAATTCATCATTTGAGATGGAGTTTTGATGATGGTCCAATACGGGAATCGGGATCATACAAATGGGGGTTTGGAGTCATCACCCACGGTTATGGGCCTAAGACCCTGGGGTGGGCCCAATTCCTGAGGAAAGGGCTCAAAATTTGGTCTCGTCCAAAGATTTATGGTAAGTGTCAGGTTATAGAATTGGGAAGGTGTTAGGCACCCAATCTACCCAGTTCGACCAGTCTTCCTACTAGATGCTTAAGAATGAACATTTTCCATAGTTATTACTATTGCACATTCATGGTTAAGTTATCACACATACATACATTGAATGAATTTAAACTACTATGTACACTAAAACAAGGTCTATATAAAGTCTACGTGATGACAATTTGGTTGAGAAACTGTACCTGAACTTAACCCCTATTTCGGGTCAAGAGGGGTGGAGCCCTGATTAGTATTGACTCGGACTGGCTCAAGGGAAGATGTCTTGACCTCCAACTTCCTTTCTTGAGATCTATTAACTGTGATGGTATTCGGATAGGGTTTGCTAGGAACGGTTACTTTTGGATTTTGATTCACACAGAGCTTCAGCTTGGGAAGGCTATTTTCGGATTTGGACTCAGACAGAGCTTTGGCTAAGGAAGGTTGTTTCCGAGCTTAGGATGAGGTAGCACTCTGGCAGAGCTTTAGCTGGGGATAGGCTAGGGGAGGGCTACACTGAGGTGGCACTCCAGCAAAGCTTCTGTTGGGAATGGCTATTTCTGGAAAGATTCCAAGGGCACTCGGACAAAGCTTCCACTAGAAACTACTATTTTTAAAAAGAAACGGATTGACCTAAAAATGGATTGAAGATCCCCAAAGCCCTAAAGAACACTTTGAAGATCCAAACAGAACTTTGGATCTTGACAAAGATCTATTCGTAGACCCGAAGAACCTCAAAGGGGGGCTCTACTTCTGGAAAAAACCAAGAACACTCAAAGGGAGGAGTCTAAGAACTTAGTATTTTTGGAAAAAACTGGATTGGGCTAAAGACTTGGATTGAAGATCTTCAAAGTCCCGAAGAACACTTTAAAGATTCGAACAAGATTTCCGATCTTGACGAAGATTGCTCCAAAGACCCGAAGAAACTCAAAAGGGGGAGGGGAGGAGGAAAGAGGGCTTCACTACTATGGAGTGAAGTGGGGTTGTTTGGTGTGTAAAATCCAAAGGAGAGGGGGTATTTATAGGTTTTGCGAGCCAATGGGGAGGAGGGAGAATTTTTAACTGATGGACAAAAGGGGGTTTTTGGCCTAAAGTGGGTGAAGAGGGCTTTTATCCAATGGGTAAAGGGGTTCTTAGACTAAAATGGGTGAAGAGGGCTTTCATCCAATGGGTAAAAGGAATTTTTTGGGAGAGAGAATTCTTATCCAAAAAGTGAGTTTTTGGTCTCAAGATGGTGAAGACGAAATCACTTCACCCGTCGGGCCGAATACTAATCCCGGCTATTGACAGCGGCGTACAAAATTGGGCTGAAGTGCATAGGGCATGGCCAGCATAGGAGGGTAGGCAATGTGTACAAGGTGTGCTGGCAATGGCATTGGTGTGCGGCACATGGGACGTGGGCAGTGGTATGGGTGTGCGGGTAGTGGCATGGGTATACAGGGAATGGCATGGGTGTGCGGGACATGGCACACAGGGCAGCATGGATGTGTAGCACATAGCGCGTGGGGCAGCATGCACATAGGCACTGGTAGGGTAGCTGGTCAGGCTGGCTGGGCACTAGGTTGTAGCTGTGCATGGGCTGGGCAACAGCAGGCATAGGCTGTAGGAGGCAGGGGCACGAGCACGGGCTGTCACACCCCAATTCCAGTAGACCCAACTTACCATTAGGAATACCGGCAGTGTGAGTAAGACACGTACCTGTCTTACAAATCTACTAGGATCTCTGATAGCTATACCTTAACATTTTCACAATCTCACATCACAAACCAACATAAGCAGCGGAATCAGAGTATAATAGCATAATCATAAATAAAATGAGGAAACATCTAATGATAATATAATATCATTAACCAAGTTATTCTATTTACAATCCTTCAAGACTTACATATATCAAGTTTAAAACATAATATTCACAGACCTGTATCAAAATAATCCAAAATACACCAAACACCTCATGGCACTGCGTCTGCACAAAACTCATAAGCACAGTCTGAGCTATGCTCCACCGCGTCCAGCATCCACCAATCACTCACTCCATACTTGGGTCCAGAGGAAAGAGAGTCACTAGCCACGGGCACAACTATACTTGCATCATCATCTAAAAAAAAGTGTATATATGGGGTGAGCTTTCCAACTCGCGCAGTGAGGGGTGGGGTCAAGCACATCCAAGCAAGACAATAGCAGTAATAATTTATGATGCATGATTACGAAAATTAAACACATAGTCCATGATGCTCGTGATGTAGTTCATTTATTTATTATCCACCTAACAATATAAACTAAGTCTGGTAAATGCTACTACGATGCATTAGGCTGTATCTTTCGTCTCGGAACCGCCATCGGCTACTTAAGGATACAAACCCTAGCCGTGAATAAAATCCTATCGGTCCCCGTATGCATCCATGGGTCACCTAGCAAACCCTTGATAACCCCCTCCTGGCAATCACAGCACCGGTACATCATCGGCCACGCTGGATAGGTTCCCGCCTTCGACAAAAATCTCATCGTATGGTAAGTGTGGCATTTTGGAAAGGCACATCAAACATACCACAATGGGTTATCCAACACCTCAACCCCTATTGACAAGGGTTCGTAGCATAGGGAGTGATACCTAACCACAAATATGGTACATGCCTTCATAGTGATACAGTTAATATGAATTACATGATACCAGCAAGACCTCGGCCACAGAGTGTAATCCATCTCCAATACAGTCCCGGGTACATGATACCAGCGAGACCTTGGCCACAAAGTGAAACCCAAGACCATTTACCTAATCTAGCATATATATCATAGTTGAGTATGGACTACATGACACTGGTACCATTCATCGGCCACGAAGCACATCCATTTCCAAATGCAGTCCCGGGGTATACAATACCAGCGAGACCTTGGCCACAAAGTGTAACCCGCAACTACAACTAACTCTAATGCACATAATCAATGCATGAATATAACATATATATGGTAATCATGGCACCGGTACCACCTTGGCCACGTCGAATTCCATCTCACACACAACCAAACACACGGTGATCACGGTACTGGTACCACCTCGGCCACATCGGATCCCATCATACATCTCCATATAGTTCATATCATGATCGTAAAATAACAAATATAATATATCATCATCACATTTGAGAAATGACAATTAAACATATAATTCTAAGCATATGAGAAATTTAATAATAATGAACATTCCAAAAATAAACACAGTCCATCCCTCACCTGGTTTACGATTGGGTGTGTTCGGGTTCAAGTACGACCATCGATCGATCAAATCAATTCTGGCTTCAGGGCACGTGCACGTCACTGTCCTAGACACAAATGGAATTGTACATCAATATGCATCGGGAACATCAGGAGGGATCCACACAGGTCACCCCCAAAGGGTACAAACACTATTCTTAAGTGACAGTACTGTCGTCGGAAGCACCCACCGAAAATAGGGCATTTCCACTAGAAATATCAGTCATGTTTCTATTGGAGAAGTTAGAGAGCATATAAGGCTCACACGTCCACCAGAAATATGCCACTAGAAACAGACCTAGTGGATCCAGTGGGCTGTTTCCAGTGGTGGTTCAGGGCAGTCCATCCATTTTGGGGCTTTTCGGCTCGGGCCCGATCGCCGGGATTTATTCTGTGGAGTTTGTAGGGGATGTTCCTAGCATCATTCTAAGCCAAGAAAATTTCAATTCCATCGATCCATTTGGGATATATGTTGATCAAACGATCGAAACGCTAGTCGGTCTTTTGGCAATACATGTTATCGGAGCTCACCGGGCTTGGTTCAAGCTCAGCAACAACAATGGGAGGGTAGAACACGCATTCTACAACCTTAACATGGTTTGTACACCAAGATTCCATCCATACCTAGCTTTGTCTAGGTTGAAATGAAGAGAGAGAGTGGTATGGGAGGTTGTACTTACCTTCGGCAATGATTCTGACAACAAAGCGGCAGCCGACACCAAGGTAAGCCTTCTCCTTCTTCCCCTTCTTCTTCTTCCTTCTTCTCCTTTTTCTCTCCCCTCTTACGTTCAGCACAAGGGAAATGAGGAAATGAATCCTCACTTCCCAACTTATAACTTAAGTGGACCTTAGGTTCTGTTTGGGTTGGACCCCTTTTGGAACAATCGGGTTAAAATGAATTTCGGGCACGAGGACCCGACCATTTAGGTCCATAAAGTGCTCACATCATGAGAAAGGTGTGGAGGATGATTTGGGATCATTCGGAGCCATTTATGATGTGAGTGGCGGGAACCACGGGCATCAGAACCCCGATAGCAGCCTGCCAACCCACTAGAAATAGACACCAGATCCAGGCCCAGGCTACTTCCGATGGCTTGTTTCCGCTAGTCAAGACAGCTTGCTGTCCCATGGTTGGTCTCGCATGGGTGGTTGCCCTCGGACATGCTCAAGGCTATTCGTTAATTTTTTATGCATGCCAAAATTCAAGTGTGGGGAGTCGAGTCACTTACTATCTGGGATCAGAAGGTATGAATCCCCTCCACTTAGATAGGCACACAATGCACGAATATGTGGGGTCATCTCTACCCCCTCGACAATGCACAACTGTGAGCTAAAACCTGATCGTACTTTCGATCTCTGATTCAAGTCTTGTCACAACAATTCAATTTAGACCGGATTAGGGCACGGGTGTAATATGGGCTGCAGCCAACGGGCATGCCGGTAGGGTCTTGCGGGGGCACGCACATAAGGCTATGAGGGCTAGCATACTGGCCAACGCATGCAACACACATGCAGGCAGGGTTGGTTGGGCAATAGGCATGGGCTGGCTGGGTAGCAGGCATGCACTAGGCAGCAGCCAGCACACAGTATGCGTGCGGGCTGGCCTGTTGGCCAGCGGGTGCGTAATCATAGATTTTTCCAACAACGATCATGGGAGATCCAACGGTCTGATTTTAACGTGCCATATATCATTAGAATCATGTTTCCAAGCACTATCCATCTATATGGTCATCTTGACCAGATTCCTTCGTATTTAAAAAGTTAAAATTGGACCCTCTTCTCTCCCCACGTGGGGGTTTCCAGGGTTTTCAAGCAGGGGGATGTATTTGGGGAGGTAGGGGATGAATTTTAGGGTATTTGGGTAGGTAGGGGATTTTTCCAGGTTTCCAAGAGACTTGCCAATGTGTGTGGCATACGTACAGGAAAATATAATTTTCTAGCGACGATTGCGAGAGATTCGACGGTCCAATTTTAACGTGTCATATATTTTCAAAATCGTATTTCCGAGCACTATCCATCTTTATGGTCATATTTACCAGATTCCTTCATAGATAAAAAGGCAAAATTGGACCCTCTTCTCTCCTGCGCTGGGGTTTCCAGGGTTTTCAGGTAGGGGGATGTATTTGGGGTTTCCTTAGTCCATCATCACTATTGATCGAAAGTTAGAAGTTGCGTCCAAGATCCACATTTCATTATAGCTAGAGGAGGGTGACAAAATTGGGTGTCTACAGCGGGTACAGTTGGAAAGATATGCTTACATTACCAAAATCTCCAAAGTCAAGATGTTAAGCCCACTTCTTTGATTCAGGCAACTATACCTCTGAAGGATGGTCCAGAGACCATTAAAGAAGTCACAGATGACCTTTTTAGAGCAGAAATGGCATTGATGGTAGGGGAACAGATCAAAGAGCACACCTCCCTAATTCATATCGATAGTGACATAGAAGATGATGAGTCTGGTCTGATAAGGCTCCAAGCCAATGAGATCAAGTCTTGCCCTATAGAGATTTTTTGGTCCATACGCTCTGAATACTATAAATATTTGGATGCAGGAGAATTTGAGGATCATGAGGAATCTGATGAAGAACCAAGTGAGGGGGAAATCATTAAAAAAGAGGACAATGACGATGATGATGACAGTGAGAATTTGGATGATGGTGACGACTTCGATGCTTGAAATGATGATGAGACCGGGATGACAATGACTACTAGGGACCTTGGAATAATGATGAAGATGATGAATATGAGTATTACTCACCAAGAGATCCAGAAGGATACTCAATGTATGCTATCGACGAAAATGACCCAATGATTGACCCAACGGATGTTATTCAATCTATACTCATAATCCGCATGGAAGGGGACGAGTCTGCATCAGACTCAAAAAGTAGTGAGGACTTCAGAGATCATAAAAATATCTTTGAAGGTCATGAGAACTCTATGGCAGATCTTAAAGAACAAATGTGTGATAGTTATGGGCGCTTAGACGCGATGAAGCTTCAAGTTAAAGAAATTGATCAAATGTTGGGCGAAGTAACCATCAATGAGTGATACTATGCCGAACAATTGGAAAACCTTGAGGAAATAGGGGGAGAAGACACATTTGCAGAAGCAGTGGATGCCAGATTCCAATGGCTTTCTAACTCAGTTAAGAAATTACGAGCTAGGACTCTTAATATCTGTGGAGGACCTCGACTTCCCATCCCAAGCAGGGAAGGAGAATTTGAAGAAGAGAATATCCTATGATAGGGATAATTACCATTATGGATAGTAATGATGAGGATCACTGTCCCATGAAGATTGTTGTGAAGAATCCTATCAATATAATGGAGACTAGAAGTGGAAGAGACTACAAGGGCAAGGCCCTAGCGATAGAACAATCCAAGACCAATGAGGCTGGAACAAGTGGCTCAAAGAAAGAATCAAAGAACTCGGTCTTGGCCCAACTCAATTTGGGGATTGTTGATGGCTCCCCTTCACACCGTGAAGTAGTCCTAAAGTCCCTCACCAATGTGTAAGTGCCTATCGAGATCGATCCAATGCATCTGCACAAATAGTAGGGGCAACATATGCAATGCAGTCACTGATGTTTTCAGATTCTGAGCTCCCAACCAAAGGAACCCAGCACAACACAGCTCTGCACAAAATAGTGGAATGCATTGACAAGATTATTCCCCAGGTCCTCATTGACGATGGGTCTGCTTTGAATATTCTACCCTTGAGGTCAGCCAAGAGCATAGGTGCCAATATAGAAGAGATGAGACCATCAAACCAAACGGTGCGAGTATATGACAATACCAAATGGGAAGTCCTTGAGATCCTTACTATGGCTGTTTTGATTGGCCCGGTGAGATTCAATATTGACTTCCATATAATCGACATACCAGCATCTTTCAATATGCTTCTAGAAAGGCCATGGCTACACTATGCAAAGGTAGCATCATCCAGTCTTCATCAGAAGATGAAATTCCTATATAAGGGGAAGCTGATTACTATCACAGGAGACCCAGAGATAGTGAATACTCTGGCTAATATAGAAAAAGAGCAAGAATGAGCTGAAGAGGTCCAACTCAGTCGATTTGAAATAGAAGGAACTTGCGCAGTCCTCGCCAAAGGGACAAGTGAAGAGCACATCTCGACTGATTATGATGTAGTCTGGATCTCACTAGTGAATCAAATGATGAAAAACATACAATACTTCCCTGGAATGGGACTAGGGAAGTATCATCAAGGTGTTCCAAAGCTACCTACTTTGGTTGTGAGCAAAGGAAGAAGCGGTCTAGGGTACAATCCTCAAACCTCAAGATCAAGAAGCAATAATGTCAGCAAGGGGAAAAAGGTACGAAGAATTACTAAGAAAATATCCGCCTCTTACTACCCAAATCTTAATGGGCATTTCGTAAAGAAAGGAGAAGATTTTCCAATTTATGGGAATGTTGAGCCATGGTTTGATGAAACCACCACATAGATGCAACAGGATTTGAAGTGTTCTTTCAGGACGAGTTTGACTGGGTAACTCATGATTTCGAACAACTGCAAACCAAGGAAAGTGATCAAGACAGCTACATTACTGGAATAGCAGAAATTGCATTGATTGAGAATGGGCCTTCCTCTGGAAACCATGTAGCATTGATCCGGTCAAAGGAGGCATCAAGCCCTCGGGTCCTCCTGAAGAGAGAATTAGAAAACAAAACAAAACTCATCTGGAGTTTATAGCTTCCCACTGATTTGAAAAGCCACATTTGTTCCTTTCTACAAGAACCACGAGCCCAAGAGCTATATGAGCTCAAGCTCAAGCCCTTCAGAGGAAGGAGCATATATGTAAAACAAAGAAGAGCACAAAGAATGATAGTTTGCATGTACTGTGCCCGAATCAACTGCAACGGAAAGGTCTGTGACGGTGCTCAAAGATATGACTGTAGCGCCTTGCTTTCTAAACCCAGTTTATTAACCGGTTGGTTCGGTTTGGGCTTGCAGGGTCTAAACTGAAAAGGGTTGACATAGGTGCCCTATGGTGCATAACAGTAAGTGTGACGTCAATTGCAGGGTGGTCGGACAAGATTGAGCTGGTACCTGATATTATTCGGACGCCAAAGCCATGCCCTTACACGTATTAGAAAGCCATGTACGAATAGGAAAGGTATGTTATTGTATTGAATGATAAGAATTTAGTCCACAACACATGGTGAGAGTGAAATACGCATCAAGATCCCATCTCCCACCAAAATACAGTAAGGTGGGCCTCGTTTTGGCCAACTGGTGGGTGGTCACTAGTAGGTGCGAGACCCTCCAGCGTGACCCACCCATAGGGGAAACGTGGGTCCCAAGAAGCCCAACTTGGGTGAGCACGTGTATTTTAGATTCCTCATCGTAATGAGGTCATGTGTCCCCGATAATGTCAGTTGTTTCGGCCGATATCCAGATTTAATGCGTTTTGGTCCATAAAAGGGAAAAACCAAACAAGCCTTAGTAGATATTTATAAACCCAAGTATATATAGCATTTATGTCTCTCTCTCTCTCCCATTTATGATTTCAGCATGGGTTTGGTGAGAGGAGTAAAGAAGAGGAAGAATAAAGGATGAAGAAGAGAAGGAAGAGGGAAGAAGGCTCCCCCATGGTTTCCCAAGCCGCATCTTACCTTTTCATCGCCGAAATAGTGACCGGTGCTTTGAGATCAACATTTTGAGGTAAGTAACGCCATAAAGCCTTAGAATGTGATGAAACCCTTTTGTGTGTGGCCAAATCAAAGAGATAATAGAAACCTTGTGTGATTTATTATTTGAAGGTTGAGGAAGGGAAACCAAGATTTGAAGGTATTTGGTGACATTTTGAGTTTAGAAAGAGGTATCATAAGTTTTTGGGGTTTCTTGAGCCAAGGTATGATTTGTTTCCAAAAACCTTAATTTAACTTAGATCCATGGAATGATGAAGTAGATGAAGCCTAAAATGTGTGGGAAATGAAGTAGGAACAACCCCCTTGGGTTCCCAAGAGGTGGAATGAAGGAGAGAAGAAATTTAGCAAAACCTGTAAAACATTGGTGGGTAGCTCTGGCGGGTAGTCAGACCCACCAGTGTGACCCCCCAGTCTTACTTGAGCTACTGGACCAACAGGTGGGTAAGATCGATGGGAACCTACCGGTAGCACACACTGGGTCTGGGTTAGCCCTGGGTCCTATCGACAGATAGGATCGACTGGTGCCAAACCCACCGATATGACCCAACGATTTGTGTCTGGGTGTTTTTTGCTTGGGTAGTTTGCACAGGTGGGTTCTCCTACCCACTTGTAGCCCAAATGAGCTCTGTTGAAAGTCAAACTCACTGATAACCTTCTTCACACTATGAATTGTGTCATGACCATATCTTTTTTCTTTTTATAATTCTGAAATGGACGTATTCTAAATTCCTATCTATGTTAGGTTTTGAGATATTCGTCTTCACTCCGGATCTTACCCGTACCGCGAGTGTATATTCTCTTATAAGAATAGGTAAGTGGGGAGAGGACTTAGATTTTATTTTGGGAGTGTTTATGACATCTTATTCATTCATATATTATCTTGACATTACGAATGCCATTCTCATGCATATGCTTGACTGCTGTTAGACGCATTTAAAAATGAACATCTTGTATTTATAAATTTCCAATTATATGTTACTTTTTATGAACCTTGAGCATGGATTTATTCCTTGATGGATTATGATGAAGATTTAATAGGCATGTATGGATTCCTAGAATAGATACCGTAGTCTGCTTGGAAACAAATGCATTAGTACACCGAGAAATGGGACACGAAAGTACTGTACAGTCATACTATCTCATAGAGGAGCATGTGGTTAGGATTTAACATTCCCTCATGTTACGACCCTTCCCAATAGGGGTTTAGGTGTTGAGTTATCATCAAGGGGAAGCACGGGTCACGGACCACTATGGTGGTTAGAAGTATGCCTGGTTGATCATTAGGATAATCGACAACTTTGGTGATATATTCAGAGGGCCAATTGTACTGCTTTTATTTTCTACTATGGCTCGACCATGATTTACATTTCTATTGTGGTTCGGTCATGATTTAATTTTCCAAGTGCTCATGACTGGCCTTCTCTGACAACCCTATGGATGTATCACGGGATGGGGAACGCGTCTCATACCCGGGGCATACGCGCACTGTGGTTGTGAGTAGTACGTAACCTATGACTTAGTAATGTTACTTAGGTGAATATATGATTAAACTGAATCTCATGCATATAGTACCATTTGTATTACAATTGCTTGTGTGAGTCTTTCTTTTCATTTACTGAGCTAGTGAGCTCACCCCTCATGCACACATCTTTTTAGATGATTTTATAGGATATTTCGTAGAGGAACTTATGCTGGGGTCCATCGATGAACCTCTAGTGGGAGATTGGTGGGTCCCAGAAGGATTTGACCACAGAGATGAATGCTTGTATAAGAATTGTGTTGCGGGGCAATAGTAGCAGATTTTCTATTTACAGTTCTCCTTTTTATTCTTTTGGTATACTCCCCTTTTGTGCTCTCGATAATTAAATTGTTATTTCTTGTGTAAATATATTCCTACGGGCTCACATGTAAATATACTATGTATACCAATTTGGGTATCTAGGGTATATGGGGATGGTATTTATACATGCCACCACCGATTTTTGAGATCTTAGATGATTTTCCACTACCTCACATTTATGTATTGGTCAACAACATAGAAGGGCATGCCTTGCTATCATTCATGGATGGATTCTCAAGATATAATCACATGAGCATACACCCAGACAATCGTGAAAAGACGGCATTCGCCTATTTCTATAAGGTGATGCACTTTGGACTGAAGAATGCCGGGGCAGCTTATCAGAGAGCAGCTATAGCCATACTACATAATATGATGAACAAAGATGTGGAAGTCTAGGTGGAATACATGATAGTGAAGTCAAGGGATCGGTAGGGGCATATTCCCACACTACGGCGATTCTTTGAAAGGATCAAGAAGTATCAGCTAAAATTGAATCCTCAGAAGTGTGTATTTGGGGCAACAACAAGAAATTTATTGGGGTTCTTAGTGAGTGAAAGGGGAATCGAAGTCAACCCTATCAAGATCAAGGCAATCTAAGAAATGCCTACACCTCGCATTGAGAAGGAGATACGGGGATTCTTGGGTCATATTCAGTACATCAACAAATTCATAGCTGAATTGACTACGATCTGTGAGCCAATCTTCAAGCTATTAAAGAAGAATCAGCCCACATAATGGAATGACCAATGCCAACAAGATTTTGATAAGATAAAAGGATATCTATATACACCAACTGTTGTCCCCCCCTCTGAATGATGAATTACGGGTAATGAGGAGACATATATTCTCTCTTTTGGAAAGAAGTCGAATTTTTGGCACAAGTCCAGATTATCCCAGAACTTGTGATCGGTCAAACCCGATGTTGTTTAATGATGCGGGGAAGGTGACCGAAAGTGGTCGATGCCTTTTGTCAGAATATGACAATCAAACCTAGTATATGCTCGATTCCGATATCATTAGAACGTACTCGGGAATATGGTCTTATTGGTATCTTGCACGAAAAAAATGGATACCCAGGGGTGTCATATTATTTACTTGAACTTTGAACCGGTTAAACCGAAGTTAGACCAAACCAAACCATGTCAAACCAAACTAAACCCTAACCCAAACCAAACCCTAACCCAAGCTAAACCTTAAACCAAATCAAATCAGACCACCCTAAACCAAACCCCAATCAAAACTTGCCACCTTTCCTTAGGTGATAAAATTTCCACCGCAACCACGTAAGGCTACTGCTTTAGGTGATAAAATTTCCACCATAGCCATGTAGGGCGAATGCCGCCCAGTCTACGGGCAAACTTGGAGGCATATCATAGTGCCACGACCTCTTTTGGAGGCATATCAAAGTGCCACGGGGGGAGGGACCTTACACGGATGAGTGTAAGTCCTTACACATACATGTAAGGTGATGTGTAAGGCTTACACGGATGAGTGTAAGTCCTTACACATCTGTGTAACACGGATCCATGTAAGACTTACCCATGTGCCCCACACGGAATTACAGATATGATCCCGGGTCCTCTGAAATGTCCATCTGGTGTACCATCCCGCGAAACTCTCACCCCCAGCTAAGGGGTCACAGCTCGCTATGCCATCTAGTCGACGCCCTCCAGGGATTTTTTTTCTCCTTCTTTCCACCAAAATTTTTTAAAATTATAGAGAACCCCAAAAAGCTTCAAAATTTATAGAAAAGCCCAAAAAGATTTCAAATTCACCAAATAGCTCCCTCCTCAAGAATCTTGAAGATCTTCAAAGGAAGGATGAAGATCTTCGAAGAGCTTCAAAGGAAATTTGAAGAAACTTGAAGAAAAGGTGAAAAACTTCAAATGGCTTTGAAGTCTTCAAAGAAATTCTAAAAAATTGAGCTAACCCACCCAAAACTCACTCTCAAGCCAAAAAATCATAAATGAGAAGTGAGTGGGAGGGGGAACCCTTTTATTGCAAAAAAAAATCGGATTTAAAAAAAAAAAAAGCGATGGAAATTCCCATCAAAATTCCTATTTCAAGGTGCAAAAAATGCAAAATTCAAATCAAATTCAAGTCAAATGCAAAATTCAAATTAATTTCAAGTCAAATACAAAATTCAAATCAGATTCAAGTCAAATGCAAATTTAAATCAAATTCAATTCAAATGCAAAATCACAAAATTCAAATCAAATTCAAGTCAAAAGCAAATCAAGATTCCAATTCAAAGCTCCAAATTCAAGAATCAAAATCAAAGATCAAAAAAAAAAAATCAAGGAAGAAGTAACCATTGATCCAACCCCAAGAGGCTTGATCCCATTGAATTAGCACCAAGGGGTCCAGATTCAATGTATTTGCCAAAACTAAGATAGTCGGTCCCACTGTCTAATTGGCCTAAGACCAATTTGCCTAGACCAGTATGAGTGACCCGACCTAGGGAGACAAGATGGAGATAGCTGGTCCTACAGGCCAAGTGGCCTAAGACCAATCCCCTAGACTAGCACATGGAAGCCCAGCCTAGGAAAGTCAAGAATCAAGTACTAACATCTGTTGCAGAATTGAAAGAGTAGTGAATTTCTTTCCTATAATCAACAGCCCCGGATCCCACAGGCTGGCACATGGAAGCCCAACCTAGGAAAGTCAAAGATTAAGTACTAACGTCTTTTGCAGGATTGAAAGAGCAGTGAATTTCTTCCCTAAACCTTGATTAGTTAAAAGATATTACCTGTTGCATTTTCAACTCTATCATTTTTTAGCAAGATGACGGCACTACATGCTCCAGGTGACAAAATGTGGTCATTCTTTTCTTTACCCTTCAGCTGTTGGCACAGGCCTCGGCCAAAGAGGGGCATTCTGTAGACACCCAATATTGTCACCCTCCCCTAGATATGATGACTCATAGATCGTGGACGTGACCTCTCGCTTTCGATCGATTGAGATGACAACTGACTGAGGTAACCTGACCTAGAAACATTCCATACTCACCCAAAAACCCTAGAAACCCCATGCGAGAGAAAACAAGGGTCTAATTATGACTTCTCATATACGAAGGAATCCGATCCAAAGAGACCATATGGATAGATAGTACTTGGAATCATGATTCCAATGATATATGCTACATCAAAATCATACCGTCAGATCTCCCGCAATCATTTCCAGAAGATAAAGCATGCACACCCACACCTTGCCATAAGCACCCAAACCCTGCCCATGCAAGCACCCACACCTCACCCATGTAAATACCATGCACACCCACACTTTGCCATGAGCACCTAAACCCCACCCATGTAAGCACCCAAACACCGCCCATGTGTGCCTCGTACCCTATAGCCCTGCCTATGCATGCCCTACCCCTCACTGTATGCGGCCCCACCCACTTGCATGCCTCGTGCCCCATAACCTTGCCCATGCGTGCGTCATGCCCCATAGCCCTACCTATGTGTGCCCCACCCCTCATTGCACGAGGCCCCACCCACATGCACGTGCCCCAGCCCACGTGCAGGAACCCCCACCCACCTACACTCCCCCTTGCACTCGAGTAGGCACTCCTGCCCTCCTATTCGCACCGCTGTGCTTGTGCATGTTCCCTCGCCCCTCATGCGTGTGCCCCTGCCCCTCATTCGTGTGCCCCCACCTTCCTACGTGTGGCCTAGCCCTCCTGCTATGTGGCCTTGTACCCACCCGTGCATTCCCATCGGAGACCGGCATCCTCACTCTAATGATCGAATTTTGGATGAGATTCCCTCTTCACCTACTTGTGTACTCCGTACCCCCAATTAGCGTACCCTACACCACAACCTCCCATTGGAAAAAAAAGCATCCTTTTCACTCCATTGGCCAAAAAAGCATAATTTTCCTCCATTGGCCAAGAAAAACATCTTTGCACCTCATTGGCTAAGAAAAGCATATTTTCATCCCATTAGCCAAAGAAATTCATCTTTCACCCCATTGGCCCAAAAATCTACTTTTTTACCCCATTGGCCTAGAAAATCTACTTTTTTACCCCATTGGCCAAAGAAATCCCAATTTCCACCCCATTGGCCTAAAGAATCTATAAATACCCCCTTCCTTTGGTTTTTCACACTTAAGCCTCCTAGTGAGTATCCTTTATAGAGAAGTTTTGCCCCTCTCTCACCTCCCCCTTTGAAGTTCTTCAAGTCTTCGAAGTGATCTTCATAAGATTCGAAGTGTTCTTTGGGCCTTCGAAGCTCTTCAATCATCCAAAATTTTCCAAGTGAGAATCCCTTGTAGGATAAACTCTGTCCTTGTTTCCCCACCCCCTTTTGAGGTTCTTCAAGTCTTCGAAGCGATCTTCATAGATTCGAAGAACACTTTAAAGATTCGAAGTGTTCTTCAAATCTTTGAAGTGTTCTTTGGGCCTTCAAAGTTCTTCAATCATTCGAATTTCTTCAAGCCTTAGCCTAGTCCTCCCATAGCCTATCCCCAGCGGAAGCTCTACCAGAGTGCCACCTCAACGTAGCCCTCCCGTATTCTATCCCCAGTAGAAGCTCTATCGGAGTGCCACATCAATTTTATCCTCCCATAGCCTATCCCTAACAGAAGCTCTGTCGAAGTGCCACATTAGCCAAAATCTGGAAGTAGCCCCTCCCTAGCGGAAGTTCTATCAGAGTGCCACCTCAGCCAAACTCTAGAAGTAACCCCTCCCTAGCGGAAGCTCTACCAAAGTGGCACCTCAACCTAAGCTAGAAAGTAGCCTTCCCTAGCTGAAGCTCTACCAAAATTCAAATCTGAAAGTAACCATTTCTAGCTGGAACTCTATCCGAATATTACCACAGTCAGCATCTTTTGAAAAAGGAAGTTGGAGGTCTATACCATATTCTCCTGAGCTGGGAGAATCCACAAGAAAGCTCGTGCCATCACTAATTGGGAGTCCACCCCTCTTGACCTGAAATAGGGGTCAAGCTCAGGTATAATCTCTCACCTGAATTAGCATAATGTAGACTTTTATTGACCTTATTTTAGTGTACATAATTAATTAAATTTAGTTAATGTATATATGTGTGATAACTTAGTCATGCATACGGAATAGGAATAATTATGGAAAATATTCATTCTCAAGCATCTAGTAGGAAGACCGGTTAAACTGGGTAGATTGGATGCCTAACAGCTTCCCAACTCTACAACCTGACACGTACCCTAAATCTCTAGACCAGACCAAATTTTTAGCCCTTTCCTCCAGAATTGGGCCCACCCCCGGGTCCATGGTACATAATCCTAGGTGGCAACTCCAAACCCCTTTTGTATGATCCCAATCCCCCATATTAGACCATCATCAAATATCCGTTTCAATGACGACCTTTACATTCCTGCAAAATAGGCCCCCACGTATCTCTGAGCGGTGGCATGGTGGTGCAAGGCCCGCAGAAGCACACATGACGACGAGAAAGAGTGGAGAGAGGGCCAAAAGCAAGTCTTTCCCCCCTAAAGGGAAGGGATTCTGACCGCTACCCTCACAATGATGAGTTTGGTCTGATCATGCTCCGAACCAATGAGATCAAGTCTAGTCTTGTGGAGATTTTCTGATCCATACGCTTTGAATATTATGAACGTTTGAATGCAGGGGACTTCGAGGGCCATGAGGAATCTAAGAAAGAACCAAGTGAGGAGAAAATCAATGAAGAAGAGGATGATGATGATGATGACGATGAAAGCAAGAGTGAGGACTGGGATGATAGTGATGACTTTGATACTCAAAGTGATGATGAGTACAAGGACTAGGATGACATTGACTACCAGGGACCTTGGAATAATGATGAAGATGATGAATCTGGGTATTACTCACCAAGGGATTTGAGAGGGTACTCAGTGTATGCTATCAGTGAAGATTACCCGATGGTTAACCCTACAAATGCTATTCAATCAGCACTCACAATCAGCATGGAAGGGGATGAGTATACATCATACTCAGAAGATAGTGAGGATATCGAAGAATGTGAGATCATCATTGAAGGCAACGTAGACCCTATGGAAGAACGGAATGATTGGCATTTACGGGCACTTGGGTGGGATGAAACTTGAAGTTGAGGAGATTGACCAGATGTTAGGTGAAGTAGCCATCAGTGAATGCTACTATGCTGAATAGATGGAAGACCTTAAAAAATAAGGGGAGATGACACACTTGTAGAAATAGTGGATGCAGGGGTCAAATGCCTTTCTAACATAGTGAAGAAATTGCGAGCTAGGGCTCTCGATATCTATAGAGGACCTCGACTTCCCACCCCAAGCCAAGAAGGAGAATCTAAAGAAGAGAATGATCCTATGGTAGGGATAATTTCCATAACAGACAGTGATGATGAGGATAATTATCCCACAGAGATTGTTGTGAAAAGCCTATCAGTGTAATGGAGACTAGAAGCGGAAGAGATTACAAGGGCAAGGCCCTAGTGGTAGAACAATCAAGGACTAATGAGGCTGGAACCAGTGGATCAAAGAAAGAATCTGAAAACCTGATCTTGGCCCAACTCAAGAAGGCCTATACCAATATCTCAATTTGGGGATTATTGATTGCCTTCCCTTCACATCGTGAAGTAGTCCTGAAGTCCCTCACCAATGTGCAAGTGCCTATCAAGATCGATCCAATGCATCTGTCACAAATAATAGGGGTAACATATGCAGTGCAGTCACTGATGTTTTTAGATTCTGAGCTCCCAACCAAAGGAACCCAGCACAATAGAGCTTTGCACATAACAATGGAATGAATTGACAAGATTATTCCCCAGGTCCTCGTTGACAATGGGTATGCTTTGAATATTCTACCCTTGAGGTCAGCCAAGAGCATAGGTGCCAATATGGAAGAGATGAGGCCATCAAACCAAATGGTGCGAGTATATGACAATACCAAAAGGGAAGTCCTTGGGATCCTTACTATGGTTGTTTTGATTGGCCTAGTGAGATTTGATATTGACTTCCAGATAATCGACATACCAGCATCTTTCAATATGCTTCTAGAAATGCTATAGCTACATCATGTAAAGGCAGTATCATCCAGTCTTCATTAGAAGATGAAATTCCTGCATGAGAGGTAGGTGATCACTATCACAGTAGACCCTTAGATAGTGAATACTCTGGACAATATTGAAAAAGGGGAAGAACAGGCCGAAGAGGTCCAACTCAGCAGATTTGAAATAAAAGGAACTTACGCAGTCCTCACCAAAGGGACTTCTAAAGAGCACATCTCGGTTGATTATGAAACAGTCTGGAGTCCATCAGTGAGTCGAATGATAAAAAACATGCAATACTTCTCCAGAATGGGATTAAGGAAGTATCATCAATGTGTTCCAAAGCTACCTCCTTTGGTTGTGAGCAAAGGAAGAAGCGGTCTAGGGTTCAATCCTCAAACCCCTGGATCAGGAAGCAACAATATCAGCAAGGAGCAAAAAGTACTAAGAATGATTAGGAAAATATCCTCCTCTTACTACCCTACTCTCAATGGGTATTTCACAAGGGAAGGAGAAGATTTTCCTTTTTGTGGGAATGTTAAGCCATGGTTTGATGAAACTGCCACAAAGATTCAACTACGGTTCGAAGTGTTCTTTCAAGATGAGTTCGACTGGGTAACTCATGAGTTAGAACAACTGCAAACCAAGGAAAGTGACCAAGAAAGCTATATTAGTGGAATAGCAGAAATTACGTTGATTGAGAATGTGCCTTCCTCAAGCAATCCTACAACATTAATCTGGTGAAAAAAGGCATGAAACCCCTGGGTCCTCCTAAAGAGAGAATGGGAAAAGAAGATAAGACTTGTCTGGAGTTTGCATCTTCCCACTGATTTGAAGAGCCATATTTGTTCTTTTCTGCAAGAACCACGAGCTCAAGAGCTACATGAACTCAAACCCAGGCCCTTCAGAGGAAGGAGCATGTATGCAAAGCAAAGAAGAGCACAAAGAATGATGGTCTGTATGTACTATGCCCGAATCAACTGCAACGGAAAGGTCCATGATGGTGGTCAGAGATGTGACCAAGGGATAGGGATGGCTTCGATCAACCGGCTTGAAAAGTTAGATTTTATAGAAAGAGGTTTGAGCAATCTCCACTGCCTCTCACCCCTCAAAAATTTTGGCTTCAAAGAACATGAGATTGATCAGCTCATCTTTGTGAACAAGGAAGCACCTACCAAAGAGAACAATGTTAGCACCACTGAAGAGATAGCAGTGACCTTCATGGGAGAAGAAAAAGGCCCTTTGCCACATCTTCTCATCCATCATTCTGCTAAACCACTCTTGAACTTGACAAGCATTGGCGAGAACTTCTAGTTTATTCATGTTGTTGAGTCAACTGGCCAAAATACCATTGATAAAAGCCTCAAGTCAAGCGTTGAGTCCTCTATTTATGATTACGTGTCTACTTTCCCTCTTGAGGAAAGCCCAAAGTCTGTCAAGTCTGTTACTCCCTCTTTCGTAAATGAAATTTCTGATTTCAAGTATGACTTGCCTCCTTTCTGATAATGATCTTAATGAATATCATACCTCAATAAAACAATGCAAACCAAAGAAAGCCCAATCCATCCGTGAGGATACCCGGGTTATTAATTTGGGAATCGACTAATGCCTTCAAAAGGTAAAATTGGAACCACCTGATGAGCACATTTATGTGTGAAATCTAAGGTAGTAAAACATGCATTTTATATATTTAGAATGGAGCTACCTTGGGTTTTACTCTCTTTTTGCAGGTTTTATATTTTCAAGGCCTTAAGGACTATCGGACACTATATCTTCAATTTTACACGTAAAGAGGTCCTGTTTCTTTTCATGGTTGTGAAGAGGATGAAATTCTGAGAAAGAAGGATGTGTTCAATTACAAGTACACATCCGTTTGGTCACCCGTACAAGTGATTATTCTTTTCAGGCAAGAAAAAGAATAATGCATAAGAACTGAACCGAGATACAGAACCAGCCCGTCTGCAGTTGTCCCAGGGGTATAAAGAATATTCTAAGATGCCAACAAAGATCGATAGACCCCCCTTGAGTGATTGAAGATTCGTTTTTGGAAACAACAACTACCTACTGTAGTTGGTGAGTTGTGGTGTGAAAAATCCCTTACTCATTAGGAGGTCTCAAGTTCGAACCTCTTGGTTGCCATTTTTTTGGAGTTTTTTTTAGAAGATTTTCTTTCTCCTACTCATCACAATCAATTTAAGCAAAAATTAGTGGTCGGCCAAGGAGAGCTGTGCACAAGTTTGAAGAGAGAGAAAAAGAAGGAAAAAGGGAGAAAAAATATAAAAGAAAAAAAATAGAAAAATAGAAAAAAGGAAATCAAAATCATAGAGATATCCTCTCCTATGATTCTCTCGATCTTCAGTCTCCTCCACCTCATCACACAAATTTAGCCAAGAGATTGAGCACAAAAGAGAAGAAAAAAAAATATAGGAAAAAAAAGCAAGAAATAAAAAAAAAAATCCCTACTTCTTATTTTCTCTCCTCTCTCTTCCCATCCACCTCATCAAATCGTTCAAGGGGATCCACTCTTGGACGTCCTCCTCTCTCCCCTATTCCCTATAAAAGGGAGTCCACCAAACCCTAAAGTGTTGACCCTCTTTTGCTCTCTTTTCCTCTAATTTTTAGTTGTGCTCTCTTTCTAGTTCTAGTTCTAGTTCTGGTTCTTCTTAGTTTTCTTACTTTAAACACTTTTGTAATTGGTTTTTATTTAATGAATGTAATTTTTTTTATTTTTATGGTTCATGTTATTCAAAGGTGTAATAATTTTAATTTCTAGTTCTAAGCTTAGTTCTAGGTGATAAGAATAAGTTGTGGAGCATGTCTTTCAAGGTCAGGTTTTCTCTTCAGATTTGTCTTCTCTAGTACTAGCAATTTCAGATTTGGTTTGTTCCAGATCTGATTTTTAGTACTGATAGTATTTCAAATCTCAATCAAGTTTTCAAGTTCAAGTAAATAGGCTTCTACAGTAGTTTTCTCACCCCCCTCTCATTCCCTCTTCTTTCTACCCTTTCATTCTTAAATTAGGTTTTAAATTTTCAGTTTTACATTATTGCTCTTCCTTTCCCCTAAGGTTCAAGGCTAGATTATGCGTTGGCTTTGCCCCTCTCTAGCTATGGAACTATCCTTTTATTTTGATTATTTATATTGCATCTCCTCCCCTAAAGCCAAGTAGAAAAGCCCTTGTAAGAGTACTCTCTGGTCAAGTAGGGAAGCTCATATTATTTATGGTGCATCCCTTGGGCTAAATAGAGATACCTACTTATGCGCCTTTCTCTAGCTTTTTTCCCTTTTTATTTTTCTTATTTGCTTTTTAGCACTTTTTATTTCAGCAATTTTACTTTCAGTTATTTTTTTTTTTAATTGCATAGTTTGAGTATTTAAATTCCTGGATGATGAACGGTTAGGGTTAGATGTGGATGGTTAAGTCGTTAAGTTTTTATTGCAATTTCAATTACAATTTCCTGAGATGTGTTGGTTAGGATGCTTTTAGATGCATTCGTGTTAGGACGGTAATTAGAAGTAGATCACCATAATCAATCGTTACACTTTCACATTACTAAAAGAAGCTTAAAAAAAAGTGGTTGCTCTCCTTATGTTTGACCCATTAGCTACACTGATCCGTACGCTTGCGGTTACTTTTAAAATCTCAAACAAGTTTTTAGCATCGTTGCCAGGGAGACAATTCCATGTTATTTTTTGCTTTCTTTTGGTAAATCGAAGTGCTTTATTTTGTTTTTATTTTTCTTTTATTGAATTCCTGACTAGAACAACTTGCAATAATAGTTGTATCAGTGGAGGTCGCCAAGCCTCACAGTATGATAAAGATAGGTTTCGCCCTGTAGCGGTACCTCTGGAATTAACCTGAGCAACCCCGGATCCTTACCGGTAAGCTCACATAAAAAAAATCAGAAAAATGTTTTCAAAAAAAAAATTCTTTTATGTTTATGGTTTGTCTTATTCTATTTGTGGATAGTGTTCTGTTGCATGAGTATTGGGTGGGTAATAATGCAAATAGGTTAGAAAAAGAGATCCAACAAGTAGTGACCCTATACGTTTGTTCTTTAAAACCTTTCAATATGGGAGACCAATAGTAAAATCCTCCACCTAAATCTCTGAAACATAGATTCTACCTTGATAGAACAACCCAACCTTCCTGCATAGTTCTACCACAAGCCCAGGGTAATAATTTTGAGCTTAAATCTCAATACATCACTATGTTGCCCCACTTCCATGGGCTGACCTCTGAGGATGCATACCTATTTCTAAGGGAATTTGAAGAGGTATGTGTTCTAATTAAGATCCAACAACTTTCTAATGATGATGTTAAGCTTAGGTTCATCACTTTTGCATTAAAGACCAAGGTAAGAAATGGTTGTATGGGTTACCCACAAATTTTATAACCACATGGGAGAAATTCACAGTTGCCTTCCTCAAGAAGTTTTTCCCAACTCACAACTAATAAGCTTAGAAGTGATATCCTTCTATTTAGGCAAAAACCTAGTGAGTCCTTTTCTAAACTTATGGAGAGATTCAAGGATCTACTCCAAGAATGCCCTCACCATGGCCTAGACTTATGGCATTTATGTCAAATAATTTATTAGGGTATTGATTAACCAACTAAACAAATGATAGATTCTATGTGCCCTGAGGGATTCACATCCTTTATAGATGAAGGAAAGGTATGAGAATTCTTACTTGACTTAGTTGACAAAACTCGTGAGTGGAAATCAACCCAAGAGAGTGAAAGAATTATAGGAGGAAAGGATATTTTGTGGATGGAATAGTAGCCAAGAAAGCCCACTTTGATAGCCTAATCAAAAGGATTGAGGCTATGGTTCCTAGAGAGCCACAATCAATCAATATGTTTAAGATGTGCAATTGGTGCCAATCCCCTGGACATGTTATAGAAGAATGCCCTAACACCTCTGGGAGCATTTCTAATGAAAGTGTTAATGCCTTATATCAGAATAATCCATATAGTAACACTTACAATCTAGGGTGGAGAAATCACCCAAATTTCTCCTGGAACCAAGGCAACCAAGTAGGGCCTTCCAATTTTCATAATCAAAGTCAACCTGGACCTCATTGGCCTCCCTTTGCAGAACAACCTTTTGCCCTAAATACTTTTCCTAGGCCAAATGTAGGACCTTAGGCTAGTTTCCCTAGGCACCTTCTCCTATCATCGTATCAGCAACCCCCTAGGTTTACCAACACTGGAGAGGCAAGTAGAGTAAGTGATTTAGAAAAGAATATGGCCCTCCCCATGACAAGCCATCAAAATCTTACAAGATAACTCACCCAAGTTGTCTCAATTTTGCTTGAGAGGGAGAAAGGAACTTTGCCCAGTCAACCTGTTAGTTCACAAGCACCCACCAATGCATCATTGAATGTGGTACAAGGTCAGATTCAACAAGGGCCTTCCAAATAATGTGATGTTGTTTATGCTCTTAGGAGTGGCCGAGAGTACCAACAGAAGTCAAATAAAATTTGTATTTCAACGAAAGTCTTACCTGTACATATCTGTAAATATCCCAATACTCTTGATACCCAAATTGTATTACATAACATAAGTACATGTGGGCCCGTAGGCGTGATATATACACAAGAAATACAATTTAAACATCTAGAATTCAAAAGGGGTAGCATTCCCAAAATAATCAAAAAGAATCTTTGTATGGTATCAGTGTTGCTGCCTCGCAACACAATAATTGCACGGGCAATCGACCCTATGTCCAAGATCTTCAGAGACCCACCAATCCTCGAATGGAAACTCCACAGTGGGTCCCGGCTCTAGCTCTTCAGCCAAATGCCCTGCAAGATCAATTAAAAATGGTGTGCACGTAGGATGAGCTCACTAGCCCAGTAAGTGAAAAGAAAGACTACACAAGTATGCGCAATATAAATGAACCTATATGCGTGCAATTCATTTTATTAACTTAATCCACCTAGACAACAATTCTAAGTCATAGGTTATATGCTACTCACAACCATAGTGCGCGTATGCCCCAGGTTAGAGTTGTGAGCTTCATCCTACGATACGCCCATAGGATTACCAGAGAAGGCCAGTCATTGGTACTGAAAAGTAAAATGCTCACTTAGAGCATCATGAAAGTAAATTGCTCACCCAGAGCGACATTAAAGTAAAATGCTCATCCAGAACGACATTAATTTAAAGGCAATATGACTGACCCTCTACTATCTCACTGAAATTGCCAACAGGATATATCCAACACCTAAACCCCTACTGGGAAGGGTCGTAGCACAGGGATATGTCAATCTTAACCGCAAACTCTTATGTGAGATAGTACAACTACATAGTGCCACCGCGTCTCATTCCACGGGCCACTAATGCATTCGTGTCCAAGCCAGCTACGACATCTAGTCTAATAAGCATCATAATCAATAGTTAAAATCACCCATCTCACATCACGAAACAAGATCAGACATTTAACAATTAAGGATATCAACAAGTTAAATCATAATTGAATTTCATAATACACACATCAATGCATGCAATGGCATTCATGGATGACTAGTCTACACAATAATAATATGATGACATGACTAGTCTACAACCAGAATGCCATGGTGCAATGTCCTTTTTCCATTTACTTATTTGTGTACGATGATTATCCTTGGTACGAGGTAGATCCAGTGTGCGATGACGTGAATTCTAGTACAACCTATCATACAAGAGTTAGGTTTAGTATACTTCCACTTTAAGATCATAATCAGTGAGGTTTGATGATTTCAATGTGTTTAGAATCAAGAAAGTAGGTTACTTGACAAATTTGGGTCCAATCAGAATCCAAGAAGTCGGATTGGTAGGTTAACCAGCAGGCAGGGCAACCACTAGTCCTTACTCGCCTATCGATCCAGGGACATTGCCTAGACTGACGGGCCACGACCGGTGGCAAGGCACCCACCAATCCTAGCTCGCCTTTCAACCCAGGAATACTGCCTGGACCGACAGTCCAAGATCGACGGGCAAGGCACCCACCAGTCCTTGCTCACCTGTCAGACCAACAGCTCTGTTTGGACCAATGGGCCAAGAGCGATGGGCAAGGTTGCCCACCATTCTTGTTCACCGATCGATCCAGTAGCCCACCCAAGGCAGGTAGGCGCTGGATTGGTAGGTCCCATCAATTTCCAAGCACCCACCACTCGTGACCGAGGGTTTACTACTCTCTCCCATTCTTCATCCCACCTTGGGGAAACTATCATGGGTCGATTCGATCACATTTTTCATAAATCTAAGGTTCCAAATCATTATTCAAACCTAGATCAATGGTTGATCCAAGGTCTTAAGCGTGGATCTTACCTCTTTGCTCAATAACACCTTAAACCCTCAAATCTTTTTCTTTAGCTCAAGAGATCAATAAAAGCTTCACAAATCTTACAAGTCTTCCTCTAAATCCTTAATAAACAACATATAGAACCTCTATTAAACCTTAGATTCATATTCTCAAAAGATAGTAGCAAGATCCAAAGGATTTCTACCCAAATTGAAGGGCTTCACTTTGCGTTTCATAAAGGCTTAGGAAATATGGATTTTACTCACCTCAAATTGTAGATCTCGAGATGAGGATCGCTAATCCGGTGTCAGATTCAAGAGATCTGACCCTGACAATACACAACAATCGTCTCTTTCCCCATTTTCTTCTTCCTTCCTCTCTCCTCTTTCTTCTTTTTCTCTCTCTTCTTTACTTTTCTCAACTACTATGTAAAACAATAAATGATGTAAAAGAGAGGTAATAAATGCTATTTATAGTGGGGTAAAAATATCTAGTGACCAAATTAGTAGGTCACACTGGTGGATCTAACCCACCTATGACCACCCATCAGTCGGTCAAAACTTAGCCCATACATTGGGATTTTTGTTGGGACTCGACCCCGCGTATTTCACTCTCGATAATTGATTAATACACTTACTTTACATAAAATACGATTACATACCTTTATTATGCGTACATGGCCTCGTGATATGTGTAAGTGCACGGCTTGGGTATGTAGACTTCACTAGGCACTGACTCCAACTCATTTGGCCAACCCGAGTTCAGAGTCACCCTTATCACCATGCTCCATAAAGTATCCACCATGGCTCGCTCGGTTTCAAGTCCTGCAAGACCAAGCCGAACCAATTGGGCAATTAGACCTAATTTAGAAAGTAGGGTATCACAGACTGACCCTCCAAGGCACCCACTGAGTAGTCCGATCTGATCCCGATAGTTGCGGGGCAATCCTGAAGATTATGGATCGCACTGCTTAGTAGATCTTGCAGCCAACTCAGCAAATCTTATCCTTTGAAGCCCAAGGGAGAGATCTCTCAAGGAGATTCGTCCAACCCTGGACTTTCCATTCAGAGAACCAATTTCCTAATAGGACTCTCACAAGAGATCTCCTACCAAAGTTGGACACTCACAAAACGTGGACACTTGCCAGACGTGGGACTCTCCACTACAGCCACAACCAATCTGTATAAATACCCATGTAAACTCCCTAAAAAGGGGGTCGATTCTTTAACTACTTGAATCACTTGTGGAGATTTCTTGATTTAGGTATTGGAGAGTTCCCCGCTGGATTAGCCTCGCTCTCCCTTATCTGTTCTTTTGTGTAGGTCTAGCATGAAAGGTCTAGTCCTGCTAAGAAGATCACCTGGGCAGAGAGCATATTGTGTCACCAACGATTCTGATTCTACGTTTTAAGGTTGGGGGTGGAGGTTCCAACGATTTCATAGAAGGTACGAGGAAGAGAAGCTCCTCATGGGTTTGGTTGATTCCACAAATAGTATGGGAATTCCAATTCTACAGTCTAGGGTTTGGAGTTCTACATTTTGGGATGGAGATTGGAGAGGTTCGAAATAGGTTAAGTGAATATACAGTGTCATGCTATCCTATCTGATAGAAAAGGATGCCATGCTCCGAAGAGGGTCTTTTACGGGCTCGCAAATCCCAAGTTTGTCTATGAAGAGCAAATCTAATTGTATTAGTGTTTATAATTACTTTCTTCTGTGTGATACTAATTGATAGGATCTCATTTGTAAGTGCTACAAGATCTTGTGCACTGGAGCGCCCGAATTTTTTCATATGGAACACTTTATTTTCCAAGTAGAATCCCCTAGTATATGAAAGAATGAAAAGACACTTTCGTTGTGGAATAAGTGGCCTTCGTATCGGAATGCATCTATTGAATTTCTTCAGACCGATTAGAGCATGACCCACTTTTTCGAGAATATGAGTCAAAGCAATAAAAAGACTTTATAGTGGAAGATTCTTCACAATCCCTAGTGAGATGGTTTACTAATAGATCGAAACATAAGGAATCCAACTCATCTATCTCATACACAGATAGATCATGAATGTTTAGAATCCTTATTATGCAACGAGACATTGCTTCTGCGAAATATAATTAAAAGCTGAAATCATAAATATACCAATCAAGAGGATCTACTCCTCCTGAGGCGGTAGCCATAGCAAGGCAGCTTGTGCCAACACTTGCCTCACCTTGGGTCGAATGCATGGATTTTTTTGAGAAAAATCAAGAGTTCAGTTTTGACCATCGGATTTAAAGCTAAGTAGCAAACACCAAGTACCCCAACACCGCTGGACATTCCATTTTGGCTTCGAAGCAAGAGAATGATTTCCTCCGCTGGCCTTACTTTTGTATTTCTAATGTTTTCAGAAAGAGAAAGATGATGAGAGAGAAAGGAGGCTTTCCAGTTTCCTGCCACATTCCTCTCTTTTTCTTTCTGGCTTTTCTCCCCAGAAACCCTCTTTAATTACCTGTTTTCCACCTTTTTTTCGTTCGCCAGACCTGTCTCTCAATAGAAACCCACAGCATAAACCAGGTAAGTTTTTCTTTCCTTTTGTTCCCTCTTTTTGTTTTTTTTTTTTTTTTTTTTTTGATATTTATCATTTTTGTTTCTTTCGATCAAATCCTTGATTGCTTGGGTCAATCTAGGATTCTTTTCCTTCTTCTCTTATTGTTCCTGGATTGTCTCGAATTGGGTGCAATTTTGGATAAAAATGTTTCAACAGATCCGTTCCTTCCTTGAGAATTAAGGGTTATTGTCTTTTAGCTTTCTTGCTTGTTTTCCGAATTAATTTCGTTTTTTTTTTTCCTGTTTCTAGCAGTCCGGTTTGGGAATTCTGGTTTCCTATTGGAAATGATTGTTGGTTAATGGTTTTTTTAATCAAAACATTAGGAAAGACACGTTTGACTATTCTATCGTAAATCAGTGGCGTCCTAATTTTGGTATTGTTTGTCAGAATTAAGGATTTGTTGCTGAGTCATTTGTGTTTTCTTATGAAGAACGAGGTTCATAATGACAGCTTGTTGGTGAGAATTTGCGAATTTTAAACGTTTAATAGTTTCTTAATGTTTTAAACTTGATTCTTGTCTGTTACTGTTTTTGTTAGGTGTTTGGAACCATTAAGAATTTGAATGCTTTGATTAATTAATTTTTAGTGTCATTGGCGTTTATTAAACAGATTCTTAAACTGGTTTCAACTTTTAATTCCAAATGAACAACCTTGATTATAAGCCTTTGACATGTTAATTACATTATTTGTTTTTTAATTAAATGTGAAATGCCTTGAATTATTAAAAAGAGTTTAAGCCTTTGTTTAATAAATATTTCATTGTCAACGGAAGCTATGCTTTAAAATGTAGAGGATTCTTTGTAGAATAACACCACTATCACAGGTTAAACTGATGAATTGGTTGTGGCATGGCAGGCACATGCACCTTCTGGCTTCTTGGCATGCCCAGAGAATCAAAATTCTGATTTGAGGAAGAAAGAAAGGATGCGCCGGTGGTTCTGTTGTACATGTCAAGTAGAGGAGTCTTACCAGTCAAATGAAAGTGGACTCCTGAAAAGTCCAATTAACCATGCAGATGGTAAGTCACTGGTCCATGGAAAAAAAAAAACAATGAATCACATGTTTTCTTTGTAATCCAATTTCTGTCATAAATCACCAAAGGGGTGGGGGGAGTTGTGGATGGATAGATACAACATGGAAGTAACTTTAGCCCTTCCTAAATTTCTTGAATAGTTGACTGTGTGCCAAAGAAGTTAACGGCGTAGACATGAGAAACTGTCGATCTCAAAGCTTGCTAGGGGTTTGTTGCAGTATTAATATCTTGTAACTAGAACCAGAAAACAGAGAAAGAAAGAATGAAGAAGAAGAGAAGAGAAGAGAAGAGAAGAAAAGAAGATGAAACCACAGGCAGTCCAAAAACAGAGCACAACTTGCGATCAGTCCAGAATAATGCTGATCGCAGGGTTCTTTTGATTATATAGGTATAATAATGAGTGTACAAAGACAAGACTGCCCCCAATACATAAGCATAAAACCCTAACAGCATATAGGGACCCGATAGGATAGATTTGCCCCTATCGGGTCCAGAGGAAGGCGCTAATCCCGATCCCTTCTCAACACTCCTCCTCAAGTTGGAGCATATACATCACCCATGCTCAGCTTGGTATAACCATTGTGAAAGCTTGGAGTAAACAACGACTTAGTAAACATGTCAGCTAACTGATCCGCCGAAGGAACAGACGGAGTCTCTATCAGCTTCTTGAGAACAACATCACGAACAAAATGACAGTCCACCTCTATGTGCTTGGTCCTCTGATGGAAAACCGGGTTACTAGCAATGTAAACTGCAGCTTGGTTGTCATAATACATCTTCATAGGCTTGATCATTGGAAATCCCAACTCTAAGAATAACGACCGCAGCCACATCAACTCAGCAATGGTATGAGCCATAGCTCTGTACTCGGCCTTTGCACTCGACCGGGCAATAGTAGTTTGCTTCTTGTTACGCCACGTAATAAGATTACCTTCAACAAAGGTATAGTATCCAGTAGTAGATCTCCGATCACTAGCAGAGTCAGCCCAATCAGCATCAGAGTAACCAACGAGGTCCATATGCCGATTAGGTCGATAAATCAACTCTTTTCCAGGGGCACCTTTCAGGTAACGAAGAACACGAATGACAACATCCCAATGGACTTTCTGAGGAGACTGCATAAACTGACTAAGAACTCCAACAACATAAGAAATGTCAGGACGAGTCACAGTCAGGTAAATCAACTTGCCAGTCAGGCTCCTGTACTAATGCACATCCTGGAAGGGTTCACCATCATCCACACCAAACTTTGGGTGAGGATCCATAGGAGTATCAACAGGTTTGGATGCAAACATCTCAGTATCAGATAGAAGATCCACCACATACTTCCTTTGAGACAGACTGATACCTTTCTTGCAGCGGATTACCTCAATCCCAAGGAAATAATGAAGTTGGCCTAGATCCTTTGAAAATGGTGCTGGAGATGATTTTTTATTTCAGAAATTCCTGCCTCATCATTACCAGTCAGAATAATGTCATCAACATATACAACCAAGACAACAAGTTTATCACCTCTGCGACGAACAAACACAGAATGATCAGAATAACACTGAGAAAACCCACAAGTAACTATGGTAACACTGAACTTGTCAAACTATGTCCGAGGAGACTGTTTCAGCCCATATATGACCTTGTGTAGGCGACACACACGACCTGTGCTCTCCCGTTGAGCAACATACCTCGAAGGTTGCTCTATATACACCTCCTGTAGATCACCATACAAGAAGGTATTCTTGATGTCCAACTGAAATAAGGGTCAATCAAAGTTGACAGCAAGAGAAATAAGAAGACGAACAAAATTCAGTCTAGCAACCGGGGAGAAGGTCTCAAAGTAGTCAACACCATATGTCTGAGTATACCCCTTAGCAACCAGACAGGCCTTCAACCGCTCAACAGAACTATCAGAATGATACTTAACAGTGTACACCCAGCGACACTTCACTGGATCCTTACTAGGAGGTAAATCTACTAGGCTCAAGGTACCACGAATCAAAAGAGCATTCATTTCTACATCCATGGCAGCCTTTCATACAGGGATACGGAGGGCCTCAGTATGGGTACGGGGAATAGGGTTGGTGGAAATTGATAAGGCAAGACCATGGATAGGAGAGGGAAGATGAGATAAAGACACAAAATTATCAATAGGGTACACAATCATAGATTTGTTAGTGCAAGAATGAGTACCTTTCCTATGCGCAATTGGTAAGTCATCAGCCGAAGGAGGAAGAGGAGCTACACCTGAGGAAGCCGACAGTGGAAGGAGTTAAGCATCCGGAGTAATTACCTCACCACTTGACTGTCCAATCTTCTTCCTGCGCTAATAAACCTGTAGAGGAGGGGAGTCACTGGCACCAGGAGCATCAGGGAAGGGTATAAGTGAGGGTGTGGGTGGAGATGGAGAAGACCACTCTACACTAGACGAGGACACTGGAGGAGGGTAGAATGAAGTCCCTTCAAAGAAGGTCACATCAGTACTAACAAAGTTCCTGTGTGTAGTAGGGTCATAATAATTATACCCTTTATGAGTACGAGAATAGCCGAAAAAAACACATTTAGTAGACCTGGGAGACAACTTATCAACTTGCATGTGCAAATTATGAACAAAGCACACACACCCAAAAACCCGAGGAGGAACAGGAAAACTCGGTAAATTAGGAAACATAACAGAGAAGAGAGATTTATTAGATAAAACAGAGGATGGCATGCGGTTAATCAAATGACATGCAGTTAGGACACCATCACACCAAAACTGTTTAGGAACATGCATGTGTAACGTCATGCCTCGGGCAACCTCAAGGAGGTGTTGATTTTTGCACTTAGCTACTCCATTTTGCTGTGGAGTATAAGCACAACTAGTTTGGTGGATCATCCCATGAGTGTCACAAAAATCAGAAATATCAGTTTGAGCATATTCTAAAGCATTATCAAAACGAAAAATTTTAATAGGAATGCCAAATAGACTCTTTATTTCATTATGGAAATTTTTGAATACATGCAAAAATTTAGACCTGTCCTTTAACATGTAAAGCCATGTAAGGTGGGAATGATCATCCACAAAAGTCACAAAATACCGAAACCCAAATCTATTACTGACTCGGCAAGGACCCCATACAGTAGAGTGGACTAAAGAAAACAAAGAAGGATTAAGAGACAAAGTGAGATGCGAAAGACACACGTGATGTTTTCCCAACTCACACACTTCACACTCTAGCCTAGGAGTAGACTTAAAACTAGGAAATAAAAGTTGTAACCTAGTAAGTGACAAATGACCTAAATGACAATGCCATTGGAAATGAGTAATGTCCCCAAAAGCAGTAGTAGTAGCAGCAGCAGAAGTGGTAGGACAGCCGCTGTTGAGGTAATATAATCCATTCTTTTCATGCCCTCCACCATTCGTCTTCCTCGTGTGAAGATCCTGAAAGACACAATAAGAAGGAAAGAATGTTACGGAGCAATTTAACAAACTAGTTAATTGACCCAGAGAGAAGACTCAATGGAAATTGAGGAACATGTAAGACAGAAGATAGGTTTATGGATGTGGTAGGTGAAATAGAGCCATGCCCAAGAATTGGCGTTGAAACACCATTAGCGAGAATTACAGAATTCGAACTAGAATTAGTAGAAAAACTCTTAAAAAGTGATGACTTACCGGTCATATGGGCAGAAGCACCTGAATCAATGATCCAGGGGGTAGATGTAGTAGTAAGGAGGGCTGAGGTACCTGTGTGGGCTAGGGTAGCAGCAGATGTAAACGCACCATTGGATGTATTAGAAGATGCCTCAAGAGTGTGCAAGCGCCAGAGCAACTGATTAATGTCATCGCGCAGACTAGTAGAGGAATCTTTTGAAGAAGGTGTAGGCTTAGTAGCAACCGGAGACACTGTGTCAGTACCATCATTCGACACTGCATGATTGGCCAACTGGATTACCCATTTTGGCTTTCCATGCTTGGCCCAACAAGTCTCAATAGTATGATTAGGCTTCCCACAGTATGTATATTGTCAAGCAGCACAATCAAAAGTTTGCCCAGTAGAACCCTTACCAGCAAAGCCATAGCTTCCCCCTTGACTGCGACCACGGCCACGGTTAGCAACAAAAGCAGAGTTGTCTTTGGAAGACTGATCAGACTTGGTGGAGGAGGTGATGCACTGCAACTGAGAATAGGCATCATTCAAAGTAGGAACCGTGTCTCCCGCAAGTAAATGACCCTTCACGGCCTTTAGATTATTATTCAGACCAGCCAAGAACTTGGAGACAAAGAATTCATTACGCTGAGCCTTCGGCTTGTCAATATTAGTGGTTAAGGGTTGGAAGACATTGAGTTCTTCTACCATTCCCTTGAAAGTACTGTAATATTCTGAAAGAGATTTGTCAGACTAGCGAAACTGAAACAAATTCTCATAAATATCATAAATTCGTGTCATGTTCTTTTCCTAAGAGTTGGTTTCTCGCAAATCATCCCATACTCCCTTTGCAGTAGAATGGAACATGACATTGGCAGCTACATCTGGTTCCATACTGTTCCACAACCAAATTAGAATAAGAGCATTCTCCTTCAGCCAGGTATCATAACCAGTGTCAGAAGATAAAGGTGGATCAGAAGTGGTGTACTTGAGTTTGCCCTTGGCCATCAGATATATTTTAACCGATTGAGCCCACAGAAGGTAGTTGGAATTACCCTTGAGCTTGATGGAGGTAATCTGGACATTGATGTTGTCCGAGGTAGAAGAGGCAGTAGTAGGGGTGGTAGTAGTAGGAGTAGCCAAGTCTTTGGTCCCAGCCATGAGAGTCAAATAATAATCTCCCACCAAGTAGATCTGAAAAACCAGCAGCAGTGAGCAACCGGACACCACAAATTGCAAAAAAAAAATAATCAGCCGTTAGGGGCTGGTATTGGTGTCGATTCACCCTTGATAGGAGAACCCAACTTCTGCAAGAAGGCTAATTGCATGGGTCAAAAACACACAGCGGCAGCAGCAACTTTCAGCAGCAAGTGTAAAAGGAATCCGAAGTAATAGAAGCATCCATCGATAGTGAAGTAGGAGTAGCAGCCATCAGTAGAGGAGAACTAGCCCAGCGGCTTTAAAAAATAGCAAGAACCAGCATTAACAACCAATAGCAGCAGTATAGAAGATGATTTACATGTATTGTAGATCACTTCATGGTAATTAGGTCATAGTAATTGCAGCAAAAAGGCGGCTGCGCACCAAAGAGGGTTATTGCTAGGTTGAAATCAGCTGCGATAGGATTGTTTGGACCAATCTAGTTGATTAAACCTGCTCTGATACCATGTTGCAGTATTAATATCTTGTAACCAGAACCAGAAAACAGAGAAAGAGAGAAGTAGAGAAGAGAAGAGAAGAGAAGAGAAGAGAAGAAAAGAAGAAGAAACCACAGGTAGTCCAAAAACAGAGCACAACCTGCAATCAGTCCAGAATAATGCTGATCGCAGGGTTCTTTTGATTATATAGGTATAATAATGAGTGTACAAAGACAAGACTGCCCCCAATACATAGCATAAAACCTTAACAGCATATGGGGACCCGATAGGACAGATTTGCCCCTATTGGGTCCAGAGGAAGGCGCTAATCCCGATATCGGGATTAGCCCTTCTCAACAGGGTTAATTACAAGCATGATGTTTGTCCTTTATAGCTTAAAGTGTGTGGCATAATGCGTCAGATTTTTTGCTTGCAGTGTGAAAAATTTTTGGTTTCATGTATAATTGGGTACTTTATTTTCTATTTAACTTTCAAGATGGAATAACATGTTTCATTAAACTTGAATTGGCGATAGCAAGGGATATGATTTATTTAAAGGAAATGGTGGATTATCACAGGAATGGTTGATATTTAAAATGGCATGATCATGGCTTGGAGTCTTGCTCTGGTTCTTTTGAAACCAAGTGAGAGCTTTTATTTTTCTGTTTCTTCGGTGGAGGAAAGTTTGAGGCCTGTAGGACATCGGCCATTACCGCCTTCATGATGTATCATCGGAGTTTAAATATCATTGTATTAGAAAATCAAACTGTGAGAGACAATCTTGCCAAAGAGGAAATGGTTGGTGGTTAAGCATAGTTGGATAGGTTGATAAATTTGTTGTTGGAAATTTTCCTCCAGGTGTAAAGGGAGTAGAGGAAGTATAGTCTTTATAGCCTATGTTAAATGTCCTTGAAGGCCCAGATGGCCTTGACTAATGTGGTATTGGTGTGTCCAGGCTGACACAAGTGATGCAGGCTTTGATAGATTGTGGGCAACTTGTAAGATTTAGGGGTGGTAAGATTGTCTAGGCTGTAGTTGAGTAATATGCTTGAGTTATTACTTGAGAATGCATCTGTTGAAATTCAAACTTGTAACAAGTTGGATCTAGCTTGGCATCAATTTGTTTTAGCTTTCATCAATTATTTTATACCATAGTAGCTTCAGAAAGGATATGTATTCTTTTAATTTTTTCAAGTAAAACGATTTCTTAGAAGGGAAAAGGAAACCTCTCATGGAAGATTTTAGAATAGGTAATCTCCACCCCCAACCACCCCCAGCCCCCACCCCCCCCCTCCCCAAAAAAAAAAAAAAAAAGGGTTCCTTTCCCTTCACAAGCTTAACATGGTTGTTGAATCTTGCTCCTCCAGTCCACTGAAATGCATCAAGTGGTGGCAGCTGGAACCAACTCTTATATTTTCTACCCTATAGTCCTATCTTAGTGCGTAACTACGAAAGATAGGTGATGTAGATCGCAGGAACAAGGCCCTAAAACCAGTCCAGACCGGGTGTGGGATGCAACTGTTATGGGAGGCAGCCTGGTCTGGTGTGGCTTAGTTCTTTTGGTTCTTGATTGGTTCAACCCAAGGACTGCTTGTGGGGAGAAGAACTGAAGAAGATTCCTTCATGATTTGTTAGCCCCTTGGCCAGCTCGCATGGAAGAGTTTATGTTGTAAGATTTTTGGAAATCTTTGACTGATCTAGTTTCCATTTTCATATTTCCTTGTAATAGCTAGGAAGATATTGTCTAGCTAGTTTTTAATTTTAGTTTTTACGTTTAGAAAGTAGGAATTCTAATTTATCGGAGTTCTATCTTTGTAAAAGGCAGGGATTTGATTTGATTTTTGATTAGTTTCCAAATAGGCCAATATCTAGTTGTAAAGGGATTCCTTTCCTTTCCATGCAAGGAAGGACCCAATTTTGTAATCAATTTGAAAGTTTATAAATAAAAGAAGAAGGTTGATCTATAGCCGACAAATTAATGAAGAAAAAAATGAGTTGGTTTATTCCCAAAAAAATAAAAAAAATAAAAAAATAAAAAATAAAATAAAACTATGAGATGCGGTGAGGTAAGAGACCTCGTGGGTGAGATGCCCAGGGAAGAGTGAGAGACTCTAGCCAACCTATCCCCCTTCCCCATCTATCTTCTTCTTCCCCTTCTCCTTCTCCTTCTTCTTCTCCTTCTCCTCTCCTTTTTCTGTTTATTGTTTCATCTTTAATTTCTGTTACTAGTTTCCTGCGACACCATCAAATCTGGATTTCTGGACAGCAAGTTTCTTGGAGGTTCTATCACTACTGGAATATTGATCCTACTGTAGGGTTGGTTCTCGTTTGAACCAGCTTCTACATTAATATGCATCTTTAAACAGTCAAGCATTATGGATAGTTCCCTTGCAGAATTGATAGCATTTACAAGCCCTGCATATGGAGAAGTATTACTTTTCTTATAGAAACTGCAGTACTTATTACTCTGATCTCTTAGTAAAAATATTCTGTTTTACAATTTTGGCTGGACTAGTGCCAGGTTTAATGTTTGTCTTGATCTGTTAAGTTAAAACTTGGTTGAATTGGCCTCAATTTTGTCATTTAGTTCTCTACATTTTTTAAACATGTACGAAAATATTTCAGAGATGCTGAACAAAAGTGTTGAACATGGTTGTCAAGATGTCGGCAATGCCAAGACGTCCAGGCACCTTAGTCACCTATGTGGGCGCCTAGATCGCCTTGTTGGTGTTGCCGAGCATCTAGGCCCCCTCCAACGCTTTGGGCCGCCTAGGTCAAGGTTTGAAATCTCGTCTCATTTCGGTGTTTCGGTGGCTTCAGAATCACCAACTCGCCGAGATCTTTTTTTTTTTTTTGACTCGGTTGACTGTTTCGGTGGTCAAACGGCCATACTATGATCTGAAACTTGATGGGTAGCTTGTTTTAAGGTTAATAAACATGCTCAGAACTTAAATTTGCAAAAATATTAAAACATGATAGTGTTTTAGAGTTGCACCCTTGTTTGACAGCAACTGTTGAACTGTTTTGGAGATTTTACCTGCTTCGTTGCTAGAACAAGATATAATATGATAGTAAAACAAATAGATAATGCATCTAAGCCATGATCAAAACATACATCAACATTAATTAACTAATATTTAGAGTACTAGAGTAATATACTATGCAACTCCCTAACTTCCAAGTCCCAACTAAAGTCATCCATTGAGCGTCTTACACTCTTACTCTTAAATCTCCGATAGAGTCGTAGATCAGCCAATGGTGAGTAACATATATATAATTGAGTTCTATCAAACCTATATTGACCATAAAAAAATACATTTTATGTTGATGGAAAATGTATTTTTTAAACCAGAAAAATAAAAAAAATATTTATGAACAAAAAAAAAAAATTCGACTCCGTGAGGTCATAGATTGGCCTCTAGTTCATAACATATAAAAAGTCTAGCCCTATCCAATTTGTACTTTACTATTTAAAAAAAAATGGTCTTGGGGAAAGTGGTTTACCTTTCCAAAGCTTGAAATGTGTAGATCATCAACTTGGAGTGATCTTCAAGGCAATAGATGTGATGATGTGGTAAATTAGTGGACAACGGAGTGATTTTTTGTTCAAATGCAAGGAGGAGCCGAAATTTCACCGAGAGCCAAAATTTCACTGAGATAGCCAAGTTGGAGTCGAAATTTCGACTCCCCCTCGCGAGATATTGTATTTATAAGCCTTGGTTGGTATCATTTCGGTATCTTGATTGAGATGGTACCAAAATTTCAGCCAAGATACCGAAATTTTGACTGAGATGATGTCATTTTTGTAATTCGTAGCACATCTCGACTCGGTGAAAAAAAAAAAAAAAAAAAGGAAATTACCGAGATCTCGGCAAGATTTTGAACCATGGCCTAGGTGTTGTGACAACCATGGTGCTGAAGTATTTCTTTTTTATAGTAAAGAAAGACAGGCGACAGAAAATTTTCCAGCTAGTTTCTTTTTGTGAAGAAACAGGAATTGATATGTTCGATTGTTTATTGCTTTTTTGTCAATCAATCCTTAATCATGGTGTGTGTTCTTTTCTTGTTATTTGTTACTGTGATGCCAAATAAAAATACTTTGTACTGTCCCTCGGTAAAATCTAATACTGCTGTTGGACCTATTAGATCGGTCCTATTAAATCCCAATCCAATTTGGATGATCCTGTTATCCAGATTACATTTGCAAAACTATCCTGGCTTTTATTGGGAAAATTATGGAAAGTTCAAAAGGAAAACCTGTGTTTCTTGGAATTTTTCTAATTTAGCATAGTACCATTCAAACATCTGTATAAGGCATTTAAAGATTCTTTGAGGATGGAAGTTTAATTTCTTGAATCACAGAAAATTTTCCCCTTGTTAGCTTCGTTTTATTCAATGTCATGTGAGAAAATGTTATGGGATCTATTACAATATCACCATTTCAGATATTTGTTTCAGGGTTGAGCAGATCATGTCATGTGTTTTCCCTTTTTTCTGTTTAAACTAATTATTTGGTGCCTATCAGAAAACCAGAAAGGCTCGAAGGCATCTGCTCCAGTGAAGACGGAAGAACTAAAAGCACCACCACCTATTGAAGTGCCTGCGTTGTCTTTAGATGAAATAAAGGAAAAAACTGACAACTTTGGATCAAAGTCATTGATTGGTGAAGGATCATATGGAAGAGTATATTATGCAACCTTAAACAACGGAAAGGCTGTGGCTATAAAAAAGCTTGATGTTTCATCTGAGCCCGAGTCCAATGTTGAGTTTTTGACTCAGGTATCTCTAGAAACTTACATGATAATTCAATTTCTAGTATTTTTAATTATGGTCATACTCATTGGTTTAAGTAAATAGAGAGGATTGGATTTTTGGATCCTTCATGTCTTATTCTCCTCTTGTGGTTACCTGTTGTAATTGACTATATTTATCTTCCTAATTTCAGGTTTCAATGGTGTCAAGATTGAAGCATGAAAACCTTGTTGGGTTGCTTGGATACTGTGTGGAAGGAAATCTCCGTGTATTAACATATGAGTTTGCTACCATGGGGTCTTTGCATGACATTTTGCATGGTATGGTGTCAGGATTATCAACATGTGTTTATGAAAACTTATACCTTCTTGAATGGTACTTTCCTTCCTTGCTTTGGACCCTTTTCTTTAATATTTTATTGTAATTGCAGGAAGAAAGGGAGTCCAAGGTGCACAACCAGGTCCTTTGCTTGACTGGATGCAGCGTGTGAGAATTGCTGTTGATGCAGCTAGGGGACTGGAGTACTTGCATGAGAGGGTTTCACCTCCTATTATACACCGAGATATCAGATCAAGCAATGTGCTCCTATTTGAAGATTTCAAAGCCAAAGTTGCAGATTTCAATCTTTCAAATCAGGCTCCTGACATGGCTGCTCGTCTACATTCAACCCGAGTTTTGGGGACTTTTGGTTATCATGCTCCAGAGTAATGCTGCTGAGCCTTATACTATGGTCATGTTTTTATTTGGCTATAATGTTTTCTTTGAGGTTCTCTTCTGCAACTAAATGATTGAGTGGTTGACTTTCCTTATGACACCGGGTTGTTGATGGCATTATCATTCCTATTACCCATGTATGGATGTTTGTGGCTGAACTTATTATTTTAATCATTGCACCCCAATGTCCTATAGATGCCTTTTTTTTTTTTTGGGGGGGGGTGGGGGGTTGGTTATAGAGTACTTGCTGTACTTCATATACATGTATTCAAAGTCACTGTATATGAATGCATCTGTTTGTTGGAGTAACACTATGAAATGTTGTCACTTGCTGCGCTGCTCAAGTTTTGGTTTAACTAATGTCTCAGAATCTGTTAGAATATACTTTTGTGTGTTTGTGTGTGTGTGGAGGCAGCTATCTAGTTTTCTAGATTAGATTTAGTGTTCACCCCAATAATTTGTTTAGTTCAAGGAGTTTAAGCTGTGATGATGATCCTTGTGGGAAGTCTAGGGAGCTTCTATGTTTATTCTTTGAAATGCCTCTGATCCTTCAATTCACATTTTTCCGGTGGTTAAGACTAGATGTTATATCATGGCTCCTGTATCAGGGAATGAGTCTGATTAAATCAATCATTTTCTTTTTTCTTTTGAAAACAATTATAGAATCAAAATTAGGGAATTGAGCTTGAGCGGAACCTACGCCATTCTTCCATTTATCCAGTTTGCTTTTGTTTTCTCTACTTCACATAGTCAAGCTTCATGAAATTCCAGCAGCACTGCAGTTGCACCAAATATCCTGTCTTTTCTGCATAAATGAATTTTCCATCGATTATCCCTTTATAGACCCTCGCTTGGCAGTTCTGATGTTAGCCTCCTTTGCTTGTGGAACTGGACAATGTGTTGCCACCTCCTCATTTGTTAATCTTTTGATTGTTTACCTTTTACCTATGCTAATGGGATTTTTTTTTTTTTATTACAACAAATGAAGAACTAGAGATGTCTTTGTTGTGTAAACAGCTTCCTACCTCCAAACCTTTCTTCGATGCAGTGGATGGATATGTGTTAATGATTAATGGCATTGGTTATTGGAAGGTAGGGATGTATTAGGTATTACCTATATCAACTGTGATCAACTGTTTAATAGTTAGTATGTACATAGGCTTCTGTATCAGCAGGGCTCCATATTTTGTTAAGTGACCAAGTAGTTTTCTTGAAGCAGTACAACTAAAGGAAGCTTTCTTCCTACATTAACGAATTTCACACTAAAGTGGAAGCTACAAAAATCTTGGTTTTTAATGTTCAAAATTAAAGATTAGGGCTGAGAGAAATCAATTAAGCTTTGCGTAGAAAATCAATTAGGTTGGACGTTGGAGGAATCGTGCTTCAACTAAGGGATTCCTAGGTGTATGATATATAAAGGTTGGTCAGATTGAATTAGGATTCAGCCAAGCTCAATCAGATCTGGATTGGACTGGCTGTTCTACTAGAAGGATAAATCAATCCACTGTAAAAAATTATAACAATGCTTGTGAACTGGACAACCATGTGTATTACGTGTTGGATTGGTCCCATCCATCCTGATCTGAACTGGACCATGGACCAGATGTTGAGGGATCATCTTCTTTTTACTGGCCTGTAGGTTGCAGAACTAGGATTGGCCCCAACCTAATCCTAAACTGCAGGATACTTAACAAAGAACAACCAAATAACCAAGGTAGAACAGCAATACAAACAGATCAGAAATAAGGAAGCAAATCAGTTCTGGAAAACAAGTTATCGAATCTAGAAGTGAAGGTTTTTGAAATCAGATTATAACCTACTATGAAAAGGTATATTAGGTACTAAAATAGTCTTTAAACAGATTCATAAACATGAAGAAATATCACAGGAAACAATAGAGATCAGAACTGCTATGCCGATTCTGGTGTCAGGTCTGTAAACTGGGTAAAAATCACTACAGGACAAGGATAGGGCGATTTTGAATATCCCACAAACTACAGGACAGAATGACCTGCAAATTGGATCGAGTGGAGTACTAGATGAGAGATAGGCTCGGTATAAATTTCAGCCAAAAGTGACGGCTGGAAGTGTTTCAGGCGGCAAGGAACCAATTAGGAAACTAATGGGAATCAGGGCTGAACTGTGAATTATGTGTACCTGGTTTGAATGAAGTGAAGTAAAGGATCCTTGAACAGCTTGGAGAGGAAGATTATAAACTAGAAGAGTACCTCTCGGGCTTCCCACGGCAAAGAGTCAACTGGATTAAACATCAATTCCATCAGCCTTGATCAAACACAAGACAAATCTCCATGGAGAAGGCAGCAGTAGCAGCTACAACGACAACAATTGTTTTTTCTTCAAATCGTTCTGCTATTGGAGCCTCCTTGCTTTCTATTAATAGTGATCATGTTCAGTTGAGATTTCGACCATTTTGACCATTTCGACCGTATCGTGGGATTCTGAGACGAAAAGTCCAGGTACTTATAACAGTCCCTGGTTTCGACACGTTTCCACTAATTTCTCCAAATTTCGAAAGAAATTTGGGAAATATAGACTGAACCGATGGGTTCAACCCATTTGGTTCAACCAACCCTTATAAAAGGGCTTCTCAAGTGGGAAACAAGCCTACTTGCTCGCATTATGGGTATCCATTGTATGGTGTATATGTCGGTGGACCATCCTTCGGGAGCACCAGTTCATTTGGATATGGTGGTGGGTATTGACAGTATAGTGGGTCTTTTACTTCATTTGGACAGGAGGGTAGTTCATATGGTAGGTCAGCTTTTGTTGACAACATCTTTGGGTATCCATCTTAACCATGTGTGCCACCTACATCCAATCAATTTGAGTGAGCCATTCCCTAGGTTGGGTTACCTAGGAGATGTTGATGATGTGGCTTATAGATGAGCAGTGATGACTTCCAAAACAATTGGGCCCAAGACATGTCATGGGACTTATGTTGTGCATTCAGAGGAGTGGCTACGACATCTACAGTAGTATGCAACTCGTGGATTGGAACCCCCTAGACACTCCGCCTAGAATTGACTGGTGAGAGATAAATTCCAATGGATGTAATATTATTTTTTCTTTTGGATCCTTTACATTATGTTTTTTTTTTTCTTTTTTGTTTTAAACTTTTAATCATGTATTTTCCATTTTTAGTTAGCAACTTATATATGTAGTACAATTTCAGTCAATGGACACTAGCAAACTTAGGTCAACACCACAAGTGTCACTTTCGGTGTTTTTGTTATTAAACTAATTATTTGAATATTTTAGAAATGTCAAAAATAGGATGTACACAAAAAATCAGGAAAAAAAAAAAAAAAACACTGTTTGGGGGTCTAAGCCAAGGTTTCCACCATTGCATGGAAATTTCCTTGGTTTTCTTGAAATTTTCGAAATTTCGGTGTCGACCAGGTTTCAAATAGGAAGCCCCACAATTGATTGCCTATTACATAAGTTTCTAAAAACTGAAAATAGGAACAAACTAAAAAAGGAAATTAATGACTTGACTCGACTCGACTAATAGCTTAACTCCTAAGAAATAACAAAGACTAACAACTTAAATTGAACCCAACTAAAAGAAAACAAATCAGTTAATCCCAAATGCAGCCTTAATACCCCCCAATTTAGACCCATAAAAGTGGTCCATTACGCTCAAAACCACATGGACTGAAGGCCTCATAGTTGTCACGGCATCAAATCGATCAAAGGCGGTGGAGGGGTGGCTAATCGATTTGGTGATGAATCGCCCATTATGGCATTGCCATGGCGGTGAAATCGCCCATGTGCCATTTTTTATTTTCCCTATTTTCTAAAGTTATTTAGTATGCTACTTTTTTATTTCTCCTATTTTCTAAGAATGTAGACAATAGACAAGTATTTTAATCCATCCAAATCAAAAGATAAAGACATTGTTGAGAAATAATAGAAAATGATTCCTTCCATCCTACATCAATAATTGCACAAGACCACATTGAATTGACAAGTGGGGGAAAAAAGATGCACACAGGCCAACAAGACATTATTATAAATTTGTAAAAAAATTTATATGAAACAACATATATCATAGATTCACAGGAAACATGGTTAAAATATGTTGCAACAGAATAGAACTAGAAACTTATATGAGCCAACATATATCATAGATTCCAATGGATTTTTCCCCTAGCACATAGACTTACCTTGCTTAATATTAATACAATCCACAATACAGAACATGGTTCTTAATCATGGAAAATCTGGTAATTGAAGACCACAATTTGACAATCATGACTGCTAGAAAATTTGCATCAATGAAAAAGACAATACAAGTATACAACATCACCAAAAAAAAAAAAAAAAAAAAACCAAGGAAATCAGAACAGAGAAAGATTTATGTTCTGTGTGAGTGAACTAAGGAAGAGGAAGAAGAAGATGAAGAAGAAGATTAGAAGAAGAGAAGAGACTGATTACTGATTAGTAGTAGAAAAAGGGGGGGAAAAAGAGGTGAAGACTTTGAAGAGTCAAACAAACCAGACTCTGTAGGGTCATGGAAGAAGAAGGTTAGAAGAGGAGAAGAGGAGAAGAGGAGAAGAAGAGAAGAAGCCAGAGGCAAGGAAGAAGAAGGTTAGAAGAAGAGAAGAAGAGTCGATAGACTCAAAACCAGAGACATGGAGGAAGAAGGTTAGAAGAAGAGAAGAAGAGTCGAACATACCTATCTTCGCTGGAGCACAGAAGCAGCAATGTCGGAGCAGGAACAGCTATCGCCGGAGCAAAATAACAGAACAAAAAGATTTCTATTCTTTGTGAGTGAACTAAGGAAGAGGAAGAAGAAGATTAGAAGAAGAGAAGAGACTGATTACTGATTAATAGTAGAAAATGGGGAAAAAAAAAGAGAGATGAAGACTTTGAAGAGTCAAACAAACCAGACTTTGTAGGGTCAAGGAGGAAGAAGGTTAGAAGAAGAGAAGAAGCCAGTGGCAAGGAAGAAGAAGGTTAGAAGAAGAGAAAAAGAGTCGATAGATTGAAAACCAGAGACAAGGAAGAAGAAGGTTAGAAGAATAGAAGAATAGAAGAAGAGAAGAAGAGTCGAACATACCTATCTTCGCCGGAGCAAAATAAGGGTTGAAGGGTTTCTTCAGTCTTCACTTTGAGACTTAAGGTTGGAGGGTTGAAGAGAGTCGGAGTCGCGACTTCTCTCTTTGGTCTTAATTTAGACTTTTTCTTTTTTCTTTTTCTTTGGTACAACTAATTAATTTACACTTTATCCCAGTAGCATTAATTTGTACATTTCAATTACACCTGCCAATAACATTGTTAGAAAGAGAATCAATTTAGTAATTAACAATAATAACTTCAAAAAAAAAAAAAAAAAAAATGGCGATCGATTTATGTGTACAATGTCATAAATCGTCACCAGGGACGGTTTGGCGATGCCATACGACCCTTGGCGATCGATTAATGAAGGTGACCCTAATCGGGCCACCGATTTGCCCTCTCCAAAACGCCAGGACGCCTAATCGCCGCCTTGGCGACACCGTGACAACTATGGAAGGCCGAACACATATACAACCCAACCTTAGACTTATTCCTAATAAAACAAACCCAGTTTGGTGAAGAATCTGCATCACTTGAGAGTTGAGACTTCTGCAATTACTTGTAGTACAATTTCCTATTAACTAGGGCCTAGAGTTGTGCACATTCTCAGGGTTCTTTTTTTACATTGAGCTTCTTTCTATTTTTCTCAAACCTGGACGTGGCCTTGTACTCAGTCTCCAGTTCTCGATTGTAGCAGCTTGTGCCATTTTCATTTTTCATTGTTAATAAATACTTAGAAAGCTATAGCTTCAGAAGTTCTGTAAAAATATTTTATTCGACTCCTGGTCAACAATTTGGATGCCTTTTTGTCTCTGTTGATAGGATTTTTTTTTTACCACTATGTTACCTGTTTGCTGATGGTTCCTGATTTGCCTCATCTCTGGAACAAGTAGTCACTCTCTCTCTCTCTCTCTGGACAAAAAACTAGGATGGCTTTTGTAGACTTACTCCTTGGATCTTGCTGGTCAGGACATGCTTAGTTGCCAAGGATGAATGTGCAGTCTTGGAAGACAAGCACCACCTCCCCTGAGTTAAGACCTACAGCAGGAAAACGGTTGGGGGACTTAGCCCCACCCCAACTCAACAGATTAAATGGAGTGTTTAGTATACCTAGAATATTAAAATGGGATTAGCATTAGGTCTAGGAACAGATAATTTTAGTTTACCTTGGGGACAAATGAATTCTTTCTCTCCCTTCCCCCCTTAGATATGCACGGTGATTAATTTTGGTTAGGGCGGATGAAAACTGTTCAAGGCTTTTATTGCATTTTGATGTGTTGAGGGTGGGGGCCAACAAGATTTTAACTTCTAAGAATGAAGCCATCGAAAAAAATTAGCAAATCTTAGGTCGTAGATGAGAATATTATCAGGTGCCTTGAAAATCTTGTGATCTCCCTCATTTTAAGTTCCATAATGCAGTTCTGTTGTGTATCCATTATTTGAAATGTCCTTCTGTATGGATGACACTGATGAATAAGACCTAACACAGGTATGCGATGACTGGTCAATTGACACAAAAGAGTGATGTATATAGCTTTGGGGTGGTGCTTCTGGAGCTTCTAACTGGTAGAAAGCCTGTGGACCACACGATGCCTCGTGGTCAGCAGAGTCTTGTCACATGGGTGAGACTTAATAGTACACTACGATTATTGTTTTGATGAGATGTCATGATGCAATAATTGTGGTATGGATAGATTTGGTGATCACTTAATGCTGATTTAATTTGTTATACCTTTGTAATTTGAACTAGGCAACACCAAGACTGAGTGAGGACAAGGTCAAACAATGTGTTGATCCAAAGCTAAAGGGAGAATATCCTCCAAAAGGAGTTGCTAAGGTCTCTCTCTCTCTCTCTATATATATATATATATTTGTATATATTCTTTTTTTTGGCTAAGAATTTATAAGCCTAATGGCTTACAACTGTGCCTAATATATATATATATATATGTAGATTTTTGGTTCATTAATTAATCAAGTGTTTTCTTTTTCCCTTAACCTACCAATCAAATCTTGACTTTGTGGAAGGTGCCATCTGGTTCAGCTTGTAAGGTCTCTAGTTTGTTGCAGCAGAGACTTGGGACCCGCTGCTGCCTTCATCCTCTCCTCTCTTGAACTCCTCCCCTACAAAATAAAAACACCCCAAACGGGTGTATACACCAATTTTCTCTGAACAGAAGGGGAAAAAATCTTAATTTTATGCAACTAAGAGCACTATAAATTGTAGAAGCCTACACCCAATGGTATGGGTCATTGGCGTGTTGCGATCTATACTATGAATCTGAATCCGAAATAAAAGGCAAATGAATTATCCAATTATGTTGGTACGAATTGTTGACTTGCTAGTGTCATGCTTTAGCTTGAGGGGTGCACATACAAAGGGAAGGTAAGGCATGAAACCCAACATCTGCAAATAGACCACAAATACTGCACAATTATCCATTACACACTTACATGTACACATTTTTTTTACTTCATATTGTTGAATTTTCTAATTATTTATTTATCTTCGTTGCAAATTGTTCTCAGCTCAGTTTGTTAATATTCATATCTCATTTGCCAGAAGTAATTCCTCAATATTCATATTGGTTAAATGCCCTTAATTTAAAAGAATTATTCACTCAATGTTGGGGGGCATTTGACTGAGTTCGTTGGAAAAGTATCTGATGAAGCTTTAGTGAATTAACCTACTTCTTTCACCTTTTGTTTTACACTGGATCTTTGAATATTTTGCCCTTAAAATGTTAAATGCTGCTTTCTGCACCAACCAGCATGGAAATCTAGTTGGTAAAATCTGGTGTTATATGTAAACAAAATATTTCTGCTGTCAACTTGCATAGGACGACTTTGTGAAACTAATGAATGTAGAAAGGTTCTTCTATATGAGGACTCTCGGATGCAGATAAATCCAATGTGGGTTGACTATAAAGAAAACGACCAATCACGTACATACAAGCAAAACTTTCATGTCTATATGGAACTTGGAAGGCATGGAACTTCTAGAAAAACAAGTTATAGAAAGCAAGGACAGGATTTGACTTAAGAATTGAGCTGAGAACCAAAAGATTGGAGAATGATTTGGCTTGTCAGATATGACAGAGGCCATATTTATTTGTAATGCATTGCACAAAGGGTAACAAATGCAGAAAGTAGTACACTAGGTAATACAAATACACACGTATATGAGGTGACATACTTATCCTATCCTTGATACTCCCCCTCAAGTTAGCACATAGATATCTTGCATTCCCAACTTGCATACAATAGGATGAAACACCTTACAAGTTAAACCCTTTGTAAATACATCAGTTTGCTGATTTTATGATTTTTGAAACGGAATACAATTAAAGCCTCTTTCAAGTTTTTCCTTGATGAAGTGTCTTTCTATCTCAATGTCCTTAGTTCTGTTATGTTGAACTGGGTTATTGGCTATACTGGTTGCTGCCTTGTTGTCATGGTAGAGCTGCATAGGTTCTCCAAATGTCACCCTAGATTACCAAGTAACATCTGAAGCCATTGCTCAGTATTCTGCTTATGCACTTGATCTAGGCACCACTGGTGGCTTTTTTCTTTTCCAAGTAAGTTTCCTCCTAGGAAAGTACAATATCCAGAGGTAGATCATCGATCACCCATAGAGCTTGCCCAATTTGCATTGGTGAAGGCTTCCAATTTCATATTTCCATGATTGGAGAATAAAATTCCCTTTCTAAGAGCAGATTTTAGGTATCTTAGAATCCAATGTACCTCATCCAGAGGTGCAGTTTGTGGATCATGTACTCCCACAGCATAGGCAATATCAGGTCTGGTATGTGAAAGGTATATTAATCTTCTGACAAGCCTATTATATCACCACTGCTGCTGATTTGATTGTTGAAGTAAGTAGTTTAATCTGCAGGCTTTCAACCAAGCATACCAGTTTCACTGGGAAGATCCAAGACATACTTCCATTGGGAAATAAAAATACCATTGTTGGATCTGGTTACCTCTATTCTCAAAAAATATCTGAGAGGTCCTAAATTTTTTATTTTAAACTCCTTGGCCAACTGAGCTTTTAACTTGGATATTTTTACGTCATCGTTGCTTGTTACTACTATATCAGTAACATAGACGATGAAATTAATAACCTTACTGCCATTTTTCTTTATAAACAAGGTATAATTAGCATTACTTTATTTGTTCCAAATTTCTCCATGGTCTTCAGAAACCTGCCGAACCAAGCTCGTGGTGACTGTTTGAGCCCATATAGAGATTTCCTCAACTTGCACGCCTTACCATTTGTAGACGGTAAGGTGAAACCTAGAGGTAAATCCATGTGCGCTTCTGCCAAACCAAGCTCCACCCAAGGTTTGTAGCATATGATAGAAGTGCCCGAACTGAATTGATTTTTTGCTATTGGAGCAAATGTTTCTTGATAATCGATACCGTAGTTTGGGTAAAGCCATTTGCAACTGACCTAGCTTTGTATCAGTCAGTACTACCATCTGCTTTTTGCTTTATAGTAAACACCCATTTGCATCTGTCGTTTTCTTGTTGTAAGAGTAACTAGGTCCAATGTTGCAATTTTTCCCGGAGCCTGCATTTCTTCCATCATAGCTTCCTTCCATTTAGGATCAGTGATGGCCTCCTTCCAGTCTTGCAGAATAAAAACAAAAGACAGAGAAGAAACAAAGGCACGATAGGATGCGGACAAGGACCCATAGGAAACAATATTGGAAATAGGATGTTGAGACAAACATTTACTCTTTTCCTAACAGCAACAGGAAGATCAATATCAATAGGAGGAATCTCATTATCTGATCGGGATAAATGAGGTGCATCAAGAAGTTCCGATTGACATGGTAAGTCGGTGGTTGGCTGCTTTATCTTCCACCGTGAATAAGTGAGCAAGTCCTGTTCGGTTAATTCTGAAATGGGAGTATCAATAGCCTCCCCCTCAAATAGGAACAACTTCTGTCTTCTTCCCTCAATATGAGTAGTGTTAATGAGAAAGGGACTAGAAGGGGATCTCTCATAAGACTGCCCTGAAGAGATGACTAGAAGTATGACTCAGATTTATGAAAGGTGGTGTCCATAGTAATGTAGAGTCAACCAGTATGAGGATGATAACACTTGTATCCCTTCTGAGAGATTGAGTATCCAAGGAAGATACAACGGAAGGCCCTAGGATCAAGCTTAGAGCAAGAGGGGGTGGACTTGTGTGCAAAACAAATTCAACTAAACACCCGAGGAGGGAGATGGAAAGCAAGCGAGGGGTCAGAAGAAGGCTATGATGCAGATAAGTCACTTAATAAGCTTATTTTATTGGAAATAAGCCTTGGGTTGGGTTATGTATATGTTGGGCCTTTGATCCCATAGGTTTTCTTTGTAGTGGGCCACTTTAATGACCCTAAAATATGGGTAGAAAGTAGGAAAAAGAGATTTACTTTTATTAGTTTAGTTAGTGTCCTAGACTCCTAATCTTGATATGTTTTGGTTATTTTGTTTCAGTCCAACTCCGTGTTGGAGTCTTAATTGTCTTTTAGAAGTCCTATTATAAGTCCAATTATGTTTTTATTTGGTGGATAAATAGCTTAAGTCCTAAGCTAAGTAGGTTTCCTTATTTGAGCCTATTTTTTTTGTTATTTCAGTTTCCTAGTCAGTTTAGGTTTCCCAATTAGTTAAGGATTGGGTTAGACCTTTCCTTTTTAGTGTTTTGAGTCAATTTTTGAGCCTTCTATATAAGTTTGTAAGGGGTTACAACATTGTACACGAATTTGATTGAAAATAAAAGTTTATTTTTGTTTTCTGCAAAATTATTCCCTGAGAAAGGATGATCATCAGGAGATACCTGAGGGTGAGAGACCTAGGCTGAGATAGCCATTCCCCTACCCCCATTCTTCTCTTCATTCTCTATTTTCTGTTTTATTGATCCTATCTGTCCTTGAATTTGATTTTTATTGAATGTACTAAAGATTCTACTTGGGGTTGGGTCACTTGTGATTCGATCTTACATTAGGCTTAGTGGTTTGAAAATCAAGGACACTTGAAGGAACCCTGTTGATTGGATAGGCCCTAGTGAGGACGACATCTGCCCAATAAAATTTAGGACCATTCATTGCAAATAAGAGAGCGGGTACCTCAAGGAGGTGACGACTTTGCCGCTTAGGGATACCATTTTGTTCCGGGGTCCGAGCACAAGATGTTTGATATATGATCCCGTGCTCATCTAGATTTTGAAGAAAGCCATTGTCAATATATTTTGTACAGTTATAACTGTGAAGAACCTGAATTTGGGCCTGAAATTGGGTCTGGATCATGGCATGGAAGGAGCGGAAACAAGAAAAGGCCTCAGATTCAATACGGAGAAGGTAAACCCATAGCGATTACTGTTATCAATAAAGGAAATAAATAATATGTACACAACCCGAGCTATAATGCGAGAGGGTCCCCAAACATCACAGTGAATAACAAAAAAAGGAACGTTACTTTTATTCAAACTTGGGGAGTAAGAAGAACGAGTTTGTTTGGCCAACTTGCAGATATCACAAACAAACTCGTCGGGATTGTATGACTTTATTAAAGAAGGAAATAATAAACCCAATGTCTAGAATAAGGGATGACCAAGTCTTTGATGCCATCTATGTAGATGGTTTAGAGCACTATCTGTTCAAGAAGTATGAGTAGAAAATTTTGATAATTTACCCAAAGGAATCTTGCAACTGTCCTCGAAGCAGGAATTACAAAGTCTGTATAACTATCTATCTTGCATAGACATTAGGCCTACGCCCACATCCCTCTCTGGGCTATATGATGAGTACCTAGGCTGTTCTCTTCTTGACCTACCACCATAAGGTGCGTGCCTGGGTGAATAATCATGGCCCCCTCGATAAGGTGAGCTTCTTGGTGGCCTCCGGTACCCATAATCATCACGGCCATAGCCACCATGGTATCGACAATGATCTCTACGATAGCCTGCTGTCACAGAGATGGAACACAATGACTATATTACAATGCCCGTATAGGAGAGTCTAATATAAGAAACTTGACTCCTAGAAAGTAAGAAACAAACTTGACTCCCTAGAGCTTTTCATTCCAAGATACTTTCCAGGTGTAGATGTCCTTGGACGTTTCCTCCGTGACTGAAATGCTAAAAAAGAACCTCAGTTCTGTGACTCTAACCAAAAACCTCAACTATGGCAAAGCACATGAAATGGTTGAATAAAAACAAATAACTAAATATATCACAGGCTGTGAATATTCCATATCCATGTTAAATCATGAGGAAAGAGAAACAAAAATGAATAACTGAAACTCCAAGGGAATACCTCATGGAATGAAAAATCATTAAGGAAATAACACACCCAAAAAAGTATCTGGCACACATCCAATAGCGCCATCAAATGATTGTCAGGTAAGAGATACCATAATGCCCAATTAGAGAGAATTGTTGGTAATATCCATTGATTAGTTGATACTGTTGAAGGTGAATGCTGAGGTTGTTTAGTTGTTGGGCTATTGCATATGTTTAGTTGATCAAATACATGAGAAAAGCTGTTAAGCTCCCCGCTAATCAAGGCTGGGTGACATAATTTGAGATGGATAAAAACATTATCTTTGATTGCTGCCGACATAGCTGACGCAATGACTTCTGAATAATCAAAACCCTCCAAATCAAGAAAGGATAACCAATAAAAAATCTTTTCTCACACTACCTCAGCACCAAAGGTAGAAACTTACCTTCTCCACAGTTATGTAGCGGCATTCCAGAACTGACTGATTGAGATGTGATGCAAAGTTCAGCATCCTCCTATGTGTCCATAGTCACAAAAACAATACCCCGAGAGATGCATGTCCTAGGCTCCACAATCAGTCGACAAGAAATTACCCAACACAGCAAAAGTGGAGATTAATACAGAGGTGAAGCAACAAAGAGAGTGTGGCGTTTGAAAGTATCTGAAAAACTAACCTTTCCTTCCCTTGACAAATGATCTTTAAGGTCCCTTTCTGTGACCCTAGTAGACAGACCAGTCACACGTGTATTTCCTGGATTTGTAGCATCCTCCCTGTCATGAGACTCATCACCAAGAGTCAGATGAGATAATCATTCAAAAGACGCACAGAAACAGCACCCTTAGAACTGGTAACAGCCTGCCACGACTTCCAGACCTTGACCTGGAACGTGATGGGGACCTGGATCTAGATCTGGAGTTTGCTTGCCAGGAGGAACGAGAGTGTGAATACCTTACTTTTTATTTTTATTTTTTTTTATTTATCATAAATAAAATATGAGAAGCACAGAGAGGAGTGGGAAGAAATAAAGAGCACACAAGGAAAGTTGGCAAATGATATCGTTAAAAGAAAATGTGAACAATTTCCACGTGGCTTCGGAAGGTGAATGTAATGACCAAGTCCTCTACAGGTGTCGAAGGATTTCTAAGAAGAACTTCAATGCAAGATTGTAAATGGTCCAACTGTGCAACCTGTGCAATTTGAAGACTGGAAGATAGTGCACCCCCGAGCAATGCACAGCAGCACACTCAATTGGTATAAAAAATCAACCAGGTAGTGTCTAGACAAGAAGTTAGGTCACTAGCAAGTCTAGGAAACAGAGCAAAATCACAAACTCTACCATATCCAATCGCTGCCCTCATCACCAAATCCTGAAACACAGTGAGTGGAATAGAATAGGACACAACAATTTATTTCAATAGTGAGACAATACATAGAAGAATATTAGCACAAAGATTAGGTAGATATAAAACAGAAGACATGGATATGGTAGGAAAACAATCAACAGTCTCTTTCCTGGAAATAGAGGATAAGGATCCATCTACAACACGGACTTTGTCCTTGCTTGAACAAGGTAGGAAAGAAACACCTCAGAGGAAATAGTCATGTGATCTGAAGCTTCTGAATCAAGAAGCCAAAAAGTACGTGAACTAGAAGAAAAATGGAATGTACCTGACTGGGCAAGATAGGAGGCAGGTGCAGTGGAAGGAGCCATGGTTGTGGAAGTCAGACCCAATTGAGACATCATGCACTGGAGTACAAACAGCTGATCCAAAGTGAAAGGATCCATAGAGGTAGAGATAGGTTGTTGGGAACTGTTGGAGGCCTCCGATTAATGTAGACTAGGGTAGGGGTCTAACCAAGTCTCAATCTGCAGGAACTTTTAAACCAAGAACAACCATAAACCAGCCCCAACATCATAACAGAAAAATCAGAATAGTATATAACAGTCCAGCAGTCTATTGAGTTCAATAGGGAAGTTAGCAACTCAATCGATTTCAACAATTCAGCAGTTCTGTAACTGAGTAATAACCAGTGGATTAGGGACATAAATCACCCACTAATGACACTAAAATAATGGAGAATCAAATCAGTAACTAATAAGCAATAATCTGAACAAACCAATCCAAAATTCTGGGCAGCAAAAATAATCAGAACACAATCGGCTAGAATGGGGAGAAACTTCATAACTCAAAATCCCCTGGTTTGATTGGTCCCAAATTAAGGTCGAGCCTCCCTCTTAATAAACCCAACAATCGATCAAAAGGGGAGGGCCATCGGCTGGTTGGATCTTCTAGAACAGAGTAGGGGGGGTAGGAAGAAATATAGTATTTCCAGAACCAGAATTCAAACATGGTTCAGATCTCTTACCAGATTTGTTTGGCAGCAGTAGACTCTTGAAAATAAAGCTTGAAAAGAAAAGGAAGAACACTTTAAGAAGAATAAAACACTTGTAGCAGATCCTCCCGGCTTTTCCACCCCAAGGAGTCGAATGGATCAAACACACAGCAGTCCCGACAGAGACATAGCAGCAAGCTTCTTTTTTTCATTCATAAAATCATAGGGCTTAATGGGAGCTCTCTCCTTTATTTATAATAATGATGGGGTATTTACAAATAATAGCAACTCAAAAGTTACTAAATCTGAGTTACTAAAACTACTAACGTGTAGTTACTAAAAAACTGAAATTGTAAACTAATAGAAAAGGAAACTAAATAAAATTGAAATTAGAAACTAACTTTTGACTGAATTTAGAAACTAACTAATGACTGAAATTAGAAACTAATTAACCCCATCAAAGCCCAACTAAAAAGGAAATTAATGAAAAAGAGAAACTAACTAGTAATCCCGTACTCAATCTTAGAGCCCCTCTTTTAGATCTATAAAAGTGGATAAATACACTCTAAACCACATGGACTGAAGGCCCAACACATATACAACCCAACCCTAGACTTATTCCTAATAAAACAAGCCTGGTTTGGTGAAGAATCTGCATCACCGATAGATGTACATAGGAGTGTGTAGAGATCTATTTCCCACCACGGCCTCCTTTTAGATGTCCATGTAGCTTCTAACATGTCTCATGAGTGTCTGGGGTTGCCTCAATAGTCACACTTGACAATTTCTCAAGCAGGGTGCCTAGACTAAGTGGAGACCCAGAATGGTCAATGGTTGGCATATTTTGTTGAGTGGCGACCAATGTGGAGCGATCAGGAACCATGGCAGGCATCATAACATAACGACCCTCTTTATGTTGGACCAAATTATAGGCTTGTAGGTTGGAAATTTGTCGCGGCCGAGGACTTGAATACGAATTTGATCATATTCTGGGTTCAAGCCAGTGAGAAAGTCAAAGACCCTTTTCATTTTGCGCTCTTTTGTAAAGGTTATATCATCCTCAGTGTAGGCCATAGGAACAAGGTGATAAAAATCTAGTTGCTGCCATCAGTGAGAGACAAGTCCTTCTGATTAGTCTCACGTAGCTAACAACGAATCTCATAAGTTTGAGCATAGTTACTAGTTTGTGAATAGGTCTTTTTGACGGCCTCCCATAGTTCTTTGGCAAAATTCAGAAGGAAGGACATAATAAAGGCTTCATTAGCCAACGAGGTAGTCTTTGTAGAGGCCTCGATTGGCATCAGTGTGTCACCTTTCAGGTATCCTGGAAGAAGTGATTGCCACAAATAGTAAGTTGGCAAGCCCATGACCAAACAAGGTAAGTAGTTCCATTCAACTTTGTTTGACCTGGATGGAGGGAATGGGTTATGGCCACTAGTCCTAAAATGACTCACCTCTCTACCTCCAACTACCCCAAAGGAGGAATCACTACTCTTGATTATAGACTTGGGTGCAACACAATTAACAAATGGGCTACCGAAAGAAAAATGCACAAATAAAGGATCGGGGAGAAGCTACCGTAGCATTGAAATCCTCAAGAAGATTGGGCAGAACTTGTAGGGAGCGATGGCGGGGCTGCCGCGGCTAGTCGTAGCCGGTAGAGGCCTTAGCAAAGTATGAGGGGACCAAGCAAGGACTTCGGATGGGGCTAACAGGGGCCAGCGGGCTTGCAGGGTTCTCAGTGAAGGGAGCAAAGGGCTTGGTGGAGGTGCTATCGAGTTGCTAGGTCGTAGGCAAAGGTCCCATGTGGTATTTCTGGGGCTTGGTTGAGATGCAGTAGGCCATGCGAGGTTGCTGGTGGTGGTGCCTATGCCGAGGCTGAGGGAAAAAATTCCAGGCGATATCGTAGGGCTTGGCTGAGGCATATAAGAGCCTAGGTGGAGCCTTGGCAGCTGTAAAAAGGCTAGGCAAGGGCTTGGTGGTCGTTTTTGGGCCTTCAGAGGGGGCCTGGTGGTCGTCAAGGAGCCTTGACTAAGGTGGAAATGGCCTGGGAGGCTTGTTGTGAGGTTGCCAAATAGTGGCCTCTAGGGCCAAGTGTGGCCCCTTGGACCCAGGCGGATCATCTCGGGCTATGTGGCTATTGACGGTCAACAATGGTCATTGGTGGTCAGTGTGGCACGACATTCTTTAGAACATGTTCAGTCGACTATACTTGGCAGTGAGGGAGGCCAAAGCCTTAGCGGCGAGTGGTGGAGGATCGGACTTTCCAGCAGTTGAAAAAAAAATAAAAATACCCAAAGTATTGGGCTCTAATACCAAGTTGAGAACCTAGAGATTGGAGAATGATTTTACTTGTCAAAGACTCAGTTATGACAAAGGCCATTTTTGTTTTTATTTATTATGTATTTGCGTAGACAAAGGGTAACAAATGCAAAAAGTAGTACAAGGCGAGGTAGTACACAAGGTACTACAAGTACACACATATACAATGTGGCATACTTATCCTATCCTTAAAAATATTGGTACTAGTGTGGTAAAAGGGAAGTCTTGTGGCCTGAGTTCAGGGCTTTGATTCTAGCACAAATTTTTCGTTGAGGACTGGTATTTGGTCTCTTGGTAAAACAAGGGAAAAAGGTATGCACCTTTTCCTCTCGTTTGCTGCATGGAATGTGTTCATTTAGGATTTACCTTATACATAGTTGGAGCTGAAATATTGAATTGTTCTTCCCTCTATCAGAACGGTGTATTCTTAAGAATTAACCATATTGGGATAATGACATAATAATGCAGCAGTTAGATTTATGTGGAGATGTAATGGAGAGGGTAAGAGGTTAATAGGTGAAAAATCTGTGGTGCAAATATCGACAGTCATTACTGTGAGAGATGATACGTAGTAAACATGAGGTCCCACTAAGAATTAAATATTTCAGATGGTTATTAGGAATCTCTCTGGTTTCTCGAACAAGTAAATATTCTTTATTGTCAGATTGTGTTCCATTGTTTATTGCTGCCGACTGAACTTACAGCAGTTGCATCATTCTTTTGTGTTATGTTGAAGTGGATTTCCTTTATCATGGGTGATGAGCTTTGCCATATTCTGTGTATCAGCAACAACAGAATCTCTGATTCAAAGACTATATGGACTGAACACAGTTTAAAAGCTTACAATGTCTTTGGTAATGGTATTGGTTGATGCAGATGGCAGCTGTTGCAGCCTTATGTGTGCAGTACGAGTCTGAGTTCCGGCCAAATATGAGCATCGTTGTCAAGGCACTCCAACCACTCCTCAATTCGAAGCCTGCTGTGCTAGCTCCTGAGATTTAAGACAAACAATGCTTGCCCCCGTCCTTTTCTCTCGTCTTGAAACTCTGCATACTTGGTGCTTGTTTTTTTCCCCCAATCTTTTTCTGGCGGATTTAGCCAGTTTGTTTTACATTTTTTTATTTCTTTGTGCATTGAGATTCGGTTTGGCGATGAATGGGCCCCTCTGCAGGTCTCTGAATCATTGCTGGCTTGGCACTGTGGCTACGAAGTTGTGAATCATGAGTGACACGGGATTGGGGGGAAGTGGTGGATGACATTTGAGTGTCTCTGCCCTACCCGTAAGTTTGAAGACGTTTCTCCGGAACTCTGTACATTAAATGACTTTTCCATCAATGCCTATGTGACTGGCCTGCTTGATGTGATACTATAATACATCTACTAAAATGAAAAGGGAAAAAATTTTTCCTGATTTCTTTGGTTGATCCAAAATTTTCGTTCCAATTTTCCCTCGACAATGCAACTTTGTTCTACGTTATTAACATGAAATAGGACATATCCAGATCCGAATTGGACCTAGAAGCCTTGTTGTGCATCCAAATTTCTGGGACCTGCAATTTGATTGCAGAGCCCGATGCTTCCAACTGGAATTTAGGACCCTTAAAAAAACTGTTTCAAGGGTGAACTAATGGGTTGACCCGAGTTGCAAGAATTCTTAATTGGCTTGCAGTGCTTTTATAACAGGTCCAAGTTGACGTATTTGGTTTTGGATCGAGTTTCTGTACACTGAGGGTGTAGAGGGAATCTCCACATCCACTCCCATTGGTATCATTGTATTGCATTAGGAAGTAATATTATTTTTACTTCGGTTTGGGTCTTCGATGGTTTGGCAGGCATGAAACCGATCAGTATGTAGTGGCCAGACCAGGGACAGACACCTTAATCCTTTGGGATGCTCTTCAATGGTATTAGAAGCAGGCTTACAGGGCAAAGAGTTTAGGCTTACAGGGCAAGGAGTTATGGCATAGGCTGGTTCATCTTTGAATTTCAAAGTCCTCCAGATCTCAAAAATTGGTAGAAAACAAAAATCTGAATTTTAATAAGCTTGAACAATGCCCAAACAACTCGAATGAAGGAATATTTAAAGAGAAAGTTAAAGAGCTCACTCTACATGCGTCTCTCTCCTCTGCGAAACGCAACCATGCCTTTGCGTCTCCTCTTGTCCCAATTGAAATCCTAACTTCCTCATTCGTTTTGAGTGAGTTTCGACTCTATATGTTTTAAACAGTTTCCTCTTCTTTTTCTTCGCCACTACCCAGACCTTGGGTTTGAGTGTTTGACACATCACTTTTCTCCCCTAGGTTCTTTTATGCTATGCATCCCGATTTACAGGACTCAACTTACTTTTTTCTTTTCTTTTCCATACCAGTTCCAGCACCATTAGCACCATCTTGCATCCGCTCATCCGAACCTGCTTCTGAAGGAGAAAATGAATCCGCAATCCTTGAACATCCAGCACCACCACGAGAACAGCAATCATCCTCCCCTTCTCTCCTAAGCAGCAACCCCACTCTTGAATGAGATAAAGGCCGAATAGCTAAACCCATGGAAGTGTTGGGTGGTTTATGTTGGATTTATGGGTTAAATTAATTATTCGGGTTGATTAAATGGGTGAGAGTCAAATTGCATGAACCGGTTCGGTCCACTCTCAAGCTTAGGGATATGCTGGCTCAACCCATTGTGGTTTAGGGTTTTGAGTGCAGGACAGTATTATAAATACTAGGTTTTGGGTCCCTACAGCCATTATTCACTCTTCCCCACTTTACCACTAAAGTGAGAGAACCAAGGAGGTTTAAGGGGTTGTAGAAGATCCATAGCCAAGCCAAGAGAGCGAAAGTGGGAGTGACCAACATCAATCATCTTCAGCATACTAGGTGAAAGGTACAAATCGATCCTCCATAATTTTATTAGATTCGTGTTCTTGTTTTTCCTGTGTGGTTTCCTCCATAGGGTTTCAATCTCAAACCCATAGGGAGTTCCAACAATTGGTATCAGAGCAGACCACATGGGACAAGAATCGATTGAATTTTTCTTGTACATGAAGATTTTGATTATTACTTAAAACCTGATTTGATTAAAAATCATGAAAATCATAAAAATCGTAATTTTACCATCATTTAAAAATTCTGTATGGGAAAACTTTCTTCACGAAAGTTGTAGATCACGAGAAGACGGTCACGGCGGTATGCCGCAAGTCACCGGAAACCTCCGGACGCGCCGGCACGCGCCGCCGGAAACCGGCTGCCGGAGGAGAGAGAAAAAAAAAACTGATTCGGATGTCATTGCTCTCTCTCGGTAGAGGAAGAGGGTTTAGTTATAGGTTTTTTGTTTTTGTGGGTGATGATAGACCCAAACTTCGGTCTATCACACTTTTAAGTTATTATTTTCTTATAAAATGGAAATGGGCCACTTCTTAAAACGTAATGGGCTGTCCTTTAAAGTTTTAGAAAACAAAAGAAATGGCCCACTCTTTAAAATAAATAATGGGCTCAGCCCATGGATGTTTAGTTATTCAATAAAAGTTTTGTTTTACTGTTTTAAGTCTAATGGGTTAAAGGTCCACTGTTTGATCCTTAAAAAAAATAAAAAAAATAAAAAGGGTGAAAGAAAGGTTATCGGCTCCCACAGGGATTTGTTGGAGTCGGAGTCAAACTTCTACTACCAAACTTGATTTTAAGATGTTAAATAATGGGTTGAACCCATGATTGTTTGATATTAAGTTTAAAGTCCATGTAAATTAAATAATGGGCTGAACCCATGATTGTTTGACACTAGACCTAAAGCCCATGTCTTGCTTAAATGAGTTAAGTTGGGTAGGAGTTTTAAATCAAATCAAAATACATTTAATGATCTAATTTTTAATGATATGCTTATTTAAAATTGTATGTTGTATTTATTTTTAATCATTGAAACAAGAGAGTATAAATCAATGCTTTGAAAAATGTATATGTTATTGGTTACCATGAAATTGGGAAAGGTTTTTAAATTGAAATATGTTAATCTGGAAAAGGGTGTAAGCTTCCGCTCATTCTTAGTTGCGAAGTAATTTTGCTTTAGGAAACCATGAAATGATGAGGTGGAATCCACCAAAGTGTACATCTTATTATTTCATGATTTTCCACAGGGTAGCAATGTAGGTGACATTTGCCCAAAGGTGATGTCACCAAAGTTAAGAAAATGACAGTAACCTAGAGGTTCCTAAGCCCAAAGGTGAGGGATTTCAAAAGTTATTGTTCTTTTCACAGTAAATATAAATTTACAAGAGGACCAGTGCATTCTTAGCCCAAAGGATAGGAATGTAGTTGGGGTTGTGACTCTTGTATGGTTATTGTTGTCCTAGTGACATTTATATGTATGTTTTGAACATAAAGATATACATCTCCAATGGGAAAGATATGATAGAACTGAGTGAAACCCACCAAAGTGGTACATTCAATTCGATTGTATCTTCCCCAACAGTAAAGATGATACTTTCCCAAAGGTTATGTCATCAAGGTTTGAGGATAATTATCCACATTTCAGAAAGGGACATTAAATTTGGAGTTCTTTTGCCCAAAGGTGATTGAATTCCGAAGTTAGTGTTGTTTTCACAGTTAAAAGAAGAATATAAGAGCATCAGCTAATTCCTGTCCCAAAGGATAGGGATACATTTTTAGTTGTAACTCTTATTTAAAATATATTGATAGTATTACATGCTTTTATATTATGATTTATATTTTGATATTTGGCATGTATTGTGTTCTTGTTACTGCTGTAGTAAGATGGCCATTCCCTCAAGTTATGTGTCTTCCATCCCAATGCTCACTGGTAACAACTATCAAAAGTGGGTGGAAGAATTAGAATTGCATTTAGGTCTTCTTGACTTAGACTTGGCACTTAGGGAGCCTAAACCTGAGCCTCTCACAGACTCGAGCAGAAGTGCTGAAAGGACCAAGTTTAAGAAATGGACTGAAGCAAACAGAAAGTGCATACTGGTTTTAAAAAGGGCAGTTCCTGAAATTATACGTGGGAACATAGAGATCAAAGACACTGCAAAAGAATTCCTGGATGCTATTAAAGGTAGATTTCAACACAACAAGAAAGCTGAGAAAACCACATTGATGACCAGGCTAATGAATACAAGGTATGATGGATGTGGGAGTGTTAGAGAATACATTTTGGGTGTAGCTACTGATGCTGGTAAACTTAAGGATCTTGGAATACAGATCGATGAAGAATATATTGTACATATTGCACTGAATACCCTCCCTAGTCAGTATAAGGTTATCCAATCTGCCTACATTGCACTGAAGGACGATTGGAACCTAAATGAGCTAATTTCCATTTGCACTCAAGAGGAAGAAAAATTGAAACAAACTAGGTTTGAGAGTGCACATGCAACTTTCCACAAGGGATCTTCTGGTGGACCAAGCAGAAGGAACAAAAATTTTTCCAACAGAGGAAGCGCCAAGCCATATGACAGGAATAATAGCTCTCAAGAACTTGACACATCTCAAAAGGCTCAGGATGAAGAGAATACCAACAACGTAGAGTGTTTCTGGTGCCATAAGAAAGGACATGTGAAGAAGGACTGTTTTATTTTCAAGAAA
>NW_024870475.1:369322-375129 GCF_013358625.1 Macadamia integrifolia
CCAGTAATTGAGAGTAAGTAAAATTTGGTCCCATCAAGTAGTTAGGATTTCTTTACATACAGTTATTTGAAATGCTTGATTAGTGGGAGCTTTGATTTTGTTTAGTATTGTTTATGTTTTGAACCTTAGCCCGTATGTTTTGGGGCACAGTTTGATGAATTATGGTTAAGTTTTAGCATTTACATTATGCACAGTTATTTATTGAAATATTTGGTTTATGATTTCATTTAAGAATGTTTTTATAGGCAGTAATTGTCTTGGTTATAGGTAATATTTTGCCACAGTTCAAAAGGTAATGTTTGCCACATTTTAAGACAGTATTTGTCACAGTTCATAGGCAATATTTGCCACAGTTTATAGGCGGAAGGCCACAGTTAGATATTAACCACAGATCAAAGGCGATTTGCCACAGTGAAGGTTAATATCACAGTTAAGGACCTACATGGAATGACAACAGTGTAATTTGAGGATATGTCAATATTTCTGTGATGGTATCCCACATAGGTTCGTGTTAAGAAACTTACTTATGTTTGTAATAACAGAAAGTTGTATGCCGTATATTGAGGTGTATCTTCTGCTGTTATTCGATGTGAGTGGTTTTTCAACTGAATCACAGTAAGAGTGGTTAATGTAATAAGATTCTATGGCCACACCATTTTAAAAGACATCCTTATAATTAATGTAGCCCAAGTGGGAGATTGTTGGATTTATGGGCTAAATTAATTATCCGGGTTGATTAAATGGGTGAGAGTCAAATTGCATGAACCGGTTCGGTCCACTCTCAAGCTTAGGGATATGCTGGCTCAACCCATTGTGGTTTAGGGTTTTGAGTGCAGGACAGTATTATAAATACTAGGTTTTGGGTCCCTACAACCATTATTCATTCTTCCCCACTTTACCACTAAAGTGAGAGAACCAAGGAGGTTTAAGGGGTTGTAGAAGATCCATAGCCAAGCCAATAGAGCGAAAGTGGGAAAGGTACAAATCGATCCTCCATAATTTTATTAGATTCGTGTTCTTGTTTTTCCTGTGTGGTTTCCTCCATAGGGTTTCAATCTCAAACCCATAGGGAGTTCTAACAAGAAGATGATGAAATGACACCCTCACTCTATTGAGATCTTAAAATCCACTCCCTATTAATACCCATGAGAATCGTCTCATTGACCCCACAGTAGTGTAGAGGCACACGACCAGGGAGTGATCTTTTCCCCATTAAATGTATAGATGGTTCAAGGGTTTTATGAAAATTTAAACACCTACTCAAAAAATCTAACCAGCTAGCCCTCCCTCTTCTACGACTTTCTATCCATTAAGAGGACAGATATATCTTATATATTTTGTCTCTTTCATTTGATTTCTTTCTGTTCCCAGTTGGTGTAGTTGGACTTTGCTGAAACTCCATAAGGAGGGCCCAACAAAAAAGATAGCCGGCCCCAGAGGAGCAAAGGGCAACCTAATTAATTCATAGACTTGAATTTGGGCTCATCAATTTTGAGTCACCAGCCAGATCATGTTGCTTTAGGTTGATTTCTTCCCACCAAAGGAATAATGAGAAGGGCCTTTTTCTCATATGAGGGCCCAACAGAAAAGCAAGCCGGCCCAGAGGATGTTTTCACGTTTGTTAAGAGATAGATGCATTAATCATTGTAAACTATTCATTTGCATTAATACACTAACTTGTCATTTTTTTTTTTAAAGGTCAACAAAAGATTATAATAAGAAAATATATAAAAAGATGTACAAATATCAAATCAGGCTTACTCAAATGATATGATATACAAGAATAAATGTTAAATCCTAATATGAGACTCTACCTTCGACATTGTCATAGATAAAAAAAATTAAAAAAAAAAAAAAAAAAAAAAAAAAAAAAAAAAAAACTCAAAAATATTAATTAATTTCAAAAACCAAATATCTATTCAATGGAATTGATATCTCGGTCTATCATAGGAATTCCAGCCAACTTCTGAATTAACAAAATCCAGCCATGTAAACCAGATATTGGAGATTTATATGGGCGTTTCTTTCTTGACTAGCACATCCGCTATATATAGGGTTAATCTCCCTAAAACTATGAGATATTTTTCAATTGATTTTTTCAATTAATTCACCATGTTATGTCGCGATTGCAGAAGAAACAAAGGGATTGCTTTGATTCTGATACTCTCCACCACTGCATTTGAATCACTTTCAATCGAAAGATTTAAAATGTTTTTCTCCTCAGCTAACTCCAAACCTTATCCAAAGATTTAAAATGCTTTTCTCCTTTAACTAATTTCAAGCCTTGGAAAAACGCAAAAGACTCTTGACATAACTAAAGTTGTCAATTGATTCCATAGTACATTTATGCTTTTTGTGTCTTTTTAAGTCTCACCAAGGAATTACTAATGAGAAAGTCATTTTCTCACATAATAATGAAACGCACTTGCGTATGCAAACAGGGTGGGTCAAAATGAAAATGACAACGTAGAATAACTTTTTCCTAATTTCTTTTACTTTAGTTAAATGTCATAGGGAATCTATCTTTACTAGCCGGGTGTCTATCACTCTCGTCAGTCTTATCTCTTTCAAAAGATGAGGTCTGTCTGGAAGTTATAATTTTTTTTTTTTTTAATACATTTTACAGAGGTTTCAGTTTTAAATTAGACCAATATCTGAAAGAAAAAAAAAAAAAAAGTCAGCTTTAGGCAATCCTAAACAGCCAGAATTTTTATTAGAGCTAGTAAGATCCAGATATAACCGTTTAAAAAGGAATCGGTTATTATTCCATGAGGTAAGGGGAGATGTGAACTAGAAAGCTTGAACCCAAGTTTACTTGGCACTTATTCACGAAATATGGATATTTTGTTACCGGATTGGCACATATATGTAACCTACTACTTCATCAGGTCATGTTTGGATCTGATTGAGATTCAAACCATTTCTTTATTTGCTTTTTTAAGTAAAGTTTCGACCCATTTCATGCCCTTTATTAATGGATATTGGTACGAGATGCATGGGTTGATCCAACAAAAAAAAAAAAAAGATGCATGGAATGTATGCTAAGGTGCCGTTTGATAACACTTCCTATTCCTGGAGAGTGTTCTTTTACAGAAGTGTTCTTTTTCGATTCCATGCTGTGAAGACACTCTGGGGGAATAGAAACAGCGTTTGGTAAAACTATTTCAGAAATGGCTTTAGAACAGGAAAAGAACAGAAACAGCGTTTGACAAACACTTCTATTCCTGGAGAGTACAATAATGAAAATTCACTTTTGAACAATGAAATCAATAATTACAAACATGCTATTATGGTCAAATTTAACTTAAATAAGGAAATAATTTGTTTATGAAATTATCTTTTAAAATACTATTACTTAAAGGAAATAATAAAATATAAACATAAAGAGTTTCCACATTTATCTTAATAAGAAAACAAAAGTCTACTATTCAAGTTTATAGGAATTACAAAATAAAAATCATAGCTGCAATTAGGTGTCTTGAAATTTTATTACATAAACAATCAAATCAGGAGGTAACCCTTATCTACTGTCATCTGATTTGCAATTTGTATCCTTAGCTCATTCATCTGTCTTCCTTGTACACGTTGACTGCCCTGATGAATTGTAGTAGAAGTACTCGCAATATCACCATCTTCTTGTGACCCGTGAGCGTTGACTACCCTGATTTCAAGCCTACCTACCTGATTTGTTTCTTCTGAATACTAAAGGACCTGGCAGACAGACCGTCCCAATTTCAAGCTAGTGCTTAGCTGCCTTCCCTTGAATTTATAACACCTGTAGTTTATGTGTGCTGTATATGCGAATGTCTCTGGGCTGAAGAAACTAAATCTTGCTGTTAGTTATCCAGTTTCTAACAAGATTTTGTGATAAATTTTTCATAATTCCAGTTTCTAACAAGATTTTATAACATGTGAGTTTTCAATGTTACTCGTCAACTCTGCCTTGGTTGATTAATTTATTTGAATAAGAAAATATATGGAGATCAGGTCAAGGCATGGCTTGGCCAGTGGGAGTTAGGAACAAGGTTGCTTCCTAATGAGTGAAATAAACATAAGCCCCACTTGCTCTCAGGTTTGTAGGAAAGCAGCTTTCCGTGGGGACCCATGAGCCAGCGAATCTTCATGTCGACACCACAGACATAGTCTTTGTCTTCCCTCGGGCTTCCCCTTAGAAGTTAGATCTGGAGCTCTATAGTTTCTGTTCTGAGATTAAATTCAAGGGCTGAGAAGCCCAAGAAAGCAAAATAAAATCTGGGGTCTCCCTTTCTCTCTCTCTCATCTTCTTTGGGTATACAGAACATAGAGAGATGGGATTTGTGGGACTTCAAGAAAATGGGAATGGAGATGGGTTCTCTAACTTGCCGTTGGGAACCAAAAATAAATACATGAGGATGGATGCGGAGCTCACAGAGAACGAAGACGCCTCACATCATCGTCAACAGGTTGGAACCAACAATACGAAGAGATACGTTTTCGCTTGTGTTGTCTTTGCCTCTCTCAACTCTGTGCTTCTCGGCTACGGTGAGCTCATTTCCTTGTTTCTTTTAGCGGCGGCTTTGATCATGAGTTGCAGGGAAGCGGCGGCTTTGATCGTGAAAGGCAAGGAAGCGGCGACCGGCGATCGACATGCGACCGACCTGCGACCGAGAGAGAGATAGAAGGAAGCGGCGATTGACCTGCGACCAACCTGCGACCGAGAGGAGAAACCGTTGAAGCGGCGAAGGAGAGAGAGGGCAGCAGCGACCGAGAGGAGAGAAGCAACGACCGTTGCAGGGAAGCGGCGACAGTTGCAGGAAGCCGCGACCGAGAGTGAAAACCTATTGCAGGCTCTCCTTAGGATTTGGGGGTTTTTGGTCGTGAGATGGAGAAAAGAAATTGTGGGGTTTTGAATAGGTTTGTTCTTTTAAATTTCTAAAAGAATAGAAAAGCAACTTTTTGGTACTCTTGCAATGTATTCTTTACTCATTCTTTTTCATTGGTTCATTCCGGGAGAATAAAAAAATGAACCGGACGTGCCAAACATATTTCTGTTCTATTTGCATTCCCGCAGAATAGAAGAACACCAGAAACATTCTCCCAGAGTGTTATCAAACGGCACCTTAGTCTATTAGGTTGAGGAATGAAATCTTTTCATTACTAGAAGAAAATGTTTCATTAAGGATCGGATTTTCATGTGAAGGGATACTTTCTCCTTTCATAAAACAATGAAATATTATTATAAAATCTTGAAATATTAAAGCACATTGGAGAGGTTAAGAACCATTTTGGAATAACCAGATTTGCCATGTCCCAGTAGTATTGATTCCTTTAGAACCCATTTAGAAATGCAATGAACAACTAATTCAAAGTCTACTTAATATAGTAGCTAAGACATAATGTCTGAAAAGGATTTTAATTGCTGTACAAACTCAGTATCATCAAATTATCAGAGAAATCCGATAAATTAGGGTTCCTGCATGTGCATGTGTGGATCTATATTTGAATTATTTCTAGTTTATGTAATCATTAGATATTTATTATATTGCCATTTTGATATCCAAATAATCCCACTAGTCATTTGTTCTTATTTTTATTTGATCGTGTCAGATTATGTAGTGGCCACTCTTGTAGTTTATCTTTTCCTTTTATATTTTTAATTAAAAAGATCATAGTTTAAGGCATGGCCCTGTGTACCGACGGCAAGTTCAGTGATCTGTAAAGTAGAATAAGTTAGTGCAGAGAGTTCTAATATTGGATTAGAAGAGAAGGCCACTCACTGCCACACAGAGAAAGAGATTTAAATATTGGAGCATCAGATCGAAATTCTC
>NW_024870475.1:377781-377909 GCF_013358625.1 Macadamia integrifolia
CGGTGTTAGGCACCCAATCTAACCGGTTCAACCGGTCTTCCTACTAGATGCTTAAAAACGAACATTTTTCATAATTATTCCTATTCCACATGTATGGCTAAGTTATCACACATATATACATTGACTAA